>NW_027506160.1:0-117622 GCF_021521415.1 Bidens hawaiensis | reverse complement strand
ATATAAATTCCTTAAAGCCGAAGAACGGAAAACCGTATACCTAAGAAACATAAAGAAGCCCATTCTTTTTGAAACAAAAAAGCCCAGGCCCAAATGCTTTAAAGAGAAAAAGAAAAGAAAAGAAATAAACTAACAATAAGTCAACGCTCCCAACCCTAATCAAACAACCAAAGCAAAAGAGTTTTTGTCTATGCGCTAAGGTGTTAAAATTGAAATTGAACAAAAGTAGAAGCAAGTCATTCGAAGAAGACTCAAACCACGAGACTATTTCATGAAACTAGTACACACGAATCATAATTCAGATATTAAGCAAGCAATAGGTTCGGCGTTTTTTTTTTTCGATTTGGAGTGTTAAGGTTTGGAATTATTAGTATAATTGATGCTTAAATTTGGTAGCATTTCATGAATTAGGAATATGTGTGTTTTGTTTATGTAAATTCGGCATTTGAATGTGAACTTAATGTGTTTCAATTGAGATTAAAACTTAAAAACAATGGTTTTTTTTCTTTTTAATTTATGGTGTTAAATATGTGAAATTTATTAGAATGTTTGTTTGTTGTGGTAATATGTGTTAGGTTAATTATTATGAGAAAACTGATGATTAATATTGAAAGAGTACTTGCTGAAACTTTGATTCAACATCCGTAATGTGAATTTGAGTTTAAAGACCTTAAAGATCATTGCGCTTAGGGGTGCAAACAAGCCGAGCTGCTCGCGAGCTACTCGAGATCAGCTCGTTAAAAATATCGATCGAGCCGAGCTTAATTAAGCCCGAGCCCCAGCTTGAGCCTAAAAGTAAGCTCTTTTATTAAACGAGCCCGAGCCCGAGCTTCACTTATCGAGCTCGAGCCGGCTTGTAACGCCCAGTTTCAATAAAATAAATAAATAAATGTTCGAGTTTTTATTTTAGCTATCGTATCATGTGGCGTCGTTAAATTAATTAAATGATATGAAGAGAATGAATAAGGTTAGAAGGGATTAATGGACCCGAGAGCGATCTGGGCCTAAAAGCCTTTGGGCTTTGCCTATTTAAATCCCTAAAACCCTAGATTTTTCCATCCTTATCATTTCACCATCATTATCCAATCATTGTCACACATATCCATACATACACACACAAACAACCTCCTGTACCAAACATTCCAAATCCAACTTCATTCATCCTAGATCTAGCTCAACCACACCAAAAAGGTGAACATTATATTTATTGCAATTTGTTTCCCGATAAGACTATTAGCACATAAACCGAGCCAAACCGGCATAAAACAAACCGATGTAAACAAGCTTCAAACAAATCTAATAATAATAATAACAATAACATGAGAAATGGACAAGTAATACTAATAATAATATATGTATGTGTGGCTTGAATTCATACAGTTGTGTAAATATGTATATATGTATATACATTCATATATATATATATATATGTATGTATATATGTATACGCATATGTATGTCAGCCGCGAAATCAACAGGTTAAGGTCCGGCGAGAAACACAAAACCCGAGGTGCAACCTCACTGACTCAGGTCCGTTAGGCTACGGCTCGAAGCAAAGACCCACAAACAGAACCCGAGCCAGATCTAAACCATAACCGACTTAGTGAGTCTTGTATCCGAACCCAAACCCTACCCCTGTCCGTCTCCGGTGAACGAAAGACCTGCACGAGACCCAAACAACCAAAATGAGGCACAGATCTGAGTTCCGGCGAATAGAGAGAGCCGCACGAACCCATTTCGCGCGAAAACCGGAAACCGTGCGAAGCAAACCGTGCCAAGCGAGAAGTCCGTGCGAAGCCCTCCCAAGCGTAAAAGGTCAAGCGAAATACCCGTGCGAAAAAGGGTATGCGAAATCCCAAGCGAAAAGGGGTATGCGAAAAACCTTGAGCAGGAGTCCTATGCGAAAAACCTTGTGCTTCTGAGACGTGGTGCAGCAGTGGTGGCCATGGTCACCGGATAAGTAAAGGGTCGGGGTGGTGGTTAGAAGAAGAAGAAGGAAAGGTGCGGTAAGGGAGTTGGGTGGGGTAGTTGGGGGATGGATGTTTGGGTTTAATAATAATAATAATAATAAATCTTTAATAATATAATAATACATAAGTATTAATAATAATAATAATAATAATAATAATAATACTTTAGTAATAATAAAAGTATAATAAGGATACGAGAATTAGGTCAAATCCGAACTTGATACAGAATATGAACGAAACCCGAACACGAGACCCGACTCGTTAAGAAAGTTTAAACATATAAACGTGACGCGAACCCGAGTAGTTATGAATACTTAAATAATATGAGTGCGTTAATAAATAGTAACTTATAAGGAATACGGGAAGTTAACCCGACTAGTTTAATAACCCGTAACCCGCCTCACATAGAAGAATGTGATTAAAAGGTAAACCGAGCAAGGAAGTTATTAGCGAGTAATAACTTATATAAATATATATAATAATAACCGATATGATGACGAGAACATAAAATAAAGTACTTTAAACTAATATAATTGGGTCAAGAAGGTTGTACGTTCGGTTCGGTTACCTTAAGAGAAAATAAATAGCAAACAAATATAGAGATTAATTCGCGTACGTTATTGACAGTTAGTCGAGCACAGTTGAAGAGAGGCATTACGATTAACTCAGAAAGGAATCGTCTACAGGTGAGTTCTAGCCCCCTTTTGTCCTTTAAACGTTTTTGGGGCTGTATGCATACTCCTATGTGAAAGAATAGATATATGTGACTTTAGTTAATGACATATATATATATATATATATATATATATATATATATATTTGAATGTTTGAAAGATAGTTAGAATAGAAAGAGTTAAGGAACATATCCTACTAATGCTTGTGTAGAATGTTATATGAATATCAATGAGTATGAATGCTTTGTATAGAAGAATGTGTATATGCGCAGAGCCTTCGGGCCTCATGCATGTATAATAAGTTAGGATGGCAAATCCCTCTAACTCTATAAGGCTCGGTTATGAGCAAAGATTGGAGGCTCATTAACGAGCAAGGAAGGCTCGGTTATGAGCAAATATAGAAGGCTCGGTTATGAGCAAAGATAGGAGACTCGGTTATGAGTAAGAGTAGGAGACTCCGTTAGGAGTAAGCGTATAAGAATATAGTTGTGAAATGATTGATAGAGAGGCATAAAGGAAGTAAATAAGGAATTAAAAACGTGACGCTATATATAAATGTATGAAAGATGTGACTTGCTTATAAATCATATGTTTTGAAAGTAAAGGAACGTTAGAACTCACTCAGCGTATAGCTGACTTTTAGTATGCATGCAGGTATTGTGATGACGTTGCAAGGCGCATACGAGGCTATCCATATTGAAGATTAGTTAGAGAAAGAAGTTATTTATGTAAAAGTTTTAGTTTCCGCTGCAAATTAATTATGTTTCTACTGTATCAAACCGAGTTTATGAGTAAATCCAACACTGAATGTAAGGCTACCGGGATCGGGGCCTTACACGGCTCGCGAGGTTAAACGAGTCTGCCATTTACATAATTTTTATTAATTAATATATATAATGTTATGAAAAAACAAATAAAAATAAGTAAATAATATATATATATATATATATATATATATGTAAGTAAAAAATACGTATATTATATTATACATAAAATTATAATAGAAAAATATATAAAAATAATTATAATTATATAAAAAATAATTGATATATAGTAAACGAGCCGATTGAAAATATACTCACGAGCCGAGCTCGAGCTCGAGCTTTGTACAGTTATACGAGCCGAGCTCGAGCCTAGTCGAGCTCGGTCTCAGATCGGCTCGTTTGCACCCCAAGTTGCGCTCAGTTAGTGGTTTTTCAGAGTTTGATTCGAATTCGATTATTAAGATTCAAATTTAGTTTTAGAAAGTTCAAATTCGATTCGATTGTATTTGAGTAAATTAATTGAATACGAATTTGTGATTTATTATTCGATTGAAAATTCAAATTCAAATAATACACACACACTTAACTTTTTGGTATAGGCTAAATCCATAAATAATAAATGTCCATTGCAAAATATTTAAACCCATTAGCCATACTGTTATATCTTATGTCATAGTATTTGTATTTTACTTTTAAACTTATTATAGCGTGTATTGCAGCTACTTTAAACTTATAATTTGTGTGTTTTACAATTGTGATTTTGGTTTTTGAAATTTTAAACATAGGTTAACTTGAATCAAAGAAAATTTATTCGAATTCAGTACGTATCCGATTCGAGTTTCAAATACGAATCGAATTGAATTTCGAATATGACATATAATACGAATATAAGGGCTCTATTCGTATTCAATTTTTTAACTAATCAAAAATTTTTTTTGTTTATATACGTTCGTTCATTTATTAAACGAACAGACATAAACGAATTTTCTGCTGAACCGTTCACAAACTGTTTGCTAAACATTCAATTCGGTTATAGCCCTACTTGTGTATTTTATGATTTTTTTTCATACCTTTCGTACTTTGCAAGTTTTTTTTAAGTTTTGTATTAGTTTAATTTAATTTAATTTCTTTTTTTAGCAATGAATATTTATTATTTATATATTATAATATTTTATACTGTTATAACTATTTATTTATCTATTTATTATTATTACTATTATTATTATTATTATTATTCTTTTAAACACCTAATTTTTTTTGCACTTTATAAAGTTTATAAAGTTTGAATGAATGACCTTCTATTTCACATATTAACCACGCCGTGCTATTATTATTACTATTTAAATTAATATTACCTATTTATTATTTTATTTATTTGTAGATTTTTTCTTATTTGTTTATTGTTGAATGTATCTTGCGTTTCTTCTATATGTTTTATAGATATGGTTTTAGAGTCGGGGGCTTCTTTGAAAGCAACATCTCTAATATTTGGGAAATAGGTACAATTTGTCAACATTTTACCCTCCCTAAACCTTACTAATAGCTTTGATAATAACGAGATTTTTAATGGGCATAACTGAATGAATTTTTCTAACTTTTTTGATCAAATACTAGAACCCCAATTAACCACCCGAACAAAGCCGTGGACCCAAAAAAATGACAGATTCTGGCAAACCTAACCGGTGAAACTCGAAACCCGAGATTTCAACCTGAAGAATACCCTTATTACAACACAAAACTAAAGAAGAAATAAAGCAAATAATCGATCTAGTTAAGCGTAAACAAGACCCTAACATTTGTAATTTTTAATTAAGTAGATTGAAGTAGAGAACTAAGATAAATATACGGGAGCAAAGGGAACTGACAGTTTCATGAGGTTAATCGATCTCCTTGCGTTTTAGTAAATTTCTTAGTGTTTTTGAAGAATTTTCATGTGAGAAATGTGTATAAGAGCAGAGGATATATATATATATATATATATATATATATATATATATATATAATATATATATATATATATATAATAGATAATATTGTTTATAGTATAGATTGGTATAATTGATTTGTTAATATCTCCATCCATAATACTAGGAGATGTTTATGGTATAGATTAGTATGATTGATTTGATGATATCTCCATCTATGATAGGAGATTTGTTTTGTATCTATATATTCAATGGAATGAGAATAAGGAGGCAAGCATTCATTTACCAAATAACTTACATGGTATCAACCTATTCCCGATCCACCTAACCCTACCCCTTCCGCCGCCTCCCCTACATCATCTCCACCCTTCTCCTCTCTCGTTCCTCGGCGCTGTCCCATGGCCGATCAGAAACTGCACCCGGCTGCCACAGTTTCCAACATCCGAACATCTGTCCCCATTACCCTGGACAACGATGCTTCCGACTACAACATCTGGTCGGAGCTATTTCGGAACCATTGCACGGCTTTCCTGGTGGCCGACCACCTGGCACCACGCCCGCAACCCACCAACCCAACCTCCTCAACTTCAACAGACACGCAAGCACCACCCCCTCCCCCTGCAGCTGACTCATGGGAACGCCTCGACGCCATTGTCCTACAATGGATTTATGGCACAATTTCTCCCGGTCTCTTGAAAACCATCATCAAAAAGCGCACCTCTGCGTTTGAAGCCTGGACGGCCATCGAGAATATTTTTCAAGACAACAAAGCCACTCGGGCTCTCTTCCTCAAACAAAGGTTCGCAACCACTCGTCTTGAAAACTTTTCTTCTATGCAGGAATATTGCCAAGCCATCAAGGTCATCGCCGATCAGTTAACCAACGTGGATGCCCCTGTCGATGAACAGGACTTAGTGCTCCAAACCCTCTCCGGTCTCACGGAACAATATGAAACCATTAGCACCATCCTGCAAAATACCAAACCCCTACCCTCCTTCTTTGAAATCAGGTCTCAATTATGCATGCATGAAACAACCAAAGCTAACCAAGCCATGCACCATGCCTCCCAAGCCGCCACAGCCCTCCACACTCACACTCAAACTCGCTCTCCCTCACCATCTCCTGACAACCCTTCAGCCCGAACCAGCCCGGACTTCTCCCGTGGTCGTGGCAGATCTCGGGGACGAGGCCGCGGCCGGTCCTCGCACTCTCAAGCCAACCGCTCCCGTAGCGCGCAACCTCACCAAAACCAACACCAACACCTTACATCATCTTCCCCAACAACTGGGCCACTAACCAATGGTCCTCTTTCCTTCACCACCCCGGAAACCCGACCACCAATAGCCAACCACCCTGCCCCTACCCTTCCACACCACGCCCACACAACTCCCCGGGTATTCTAGGACCGGCCCCTGCTCAGGCTCACTTGGCCTCCTACCGACCATCCCCCACGGACATCGCGCAGGCTCTATATACACTGTCTTTGAATCAACAAGGTGATCCGATTGGTTTCATGGACACCGGCGCTACCGGGCATATGCAACAGTCAGGTAATCTTTCCCCGTCTATTTTTAATCCTTGCACTAATAAATCTATTATAGTTGGTAATGGCATGAGCATTCCGGTACTTGGACAAGGCAATCAAACCTTACCCCCACCTTACCCACCTTTCAAACTCAATAATGTCCTCTATTCACCCAACCTGATTAAAAATCTCATATCCGTTCGTCGCTTTACAACGGACAATTTCGTTTCTATTGAATTTGACCCGTTTGGTTTTGTTGTGAAGGATCTGAAGACGCAAGCACTTATCCTACGATGCAATAGCTCGGGCGACCTATATCCCCTCACCGCCAACTTTACCAAGTTTTTGCACAACCCAAGACCGTTGGCATCAACGCCTTGGACACCCGGGCGACAACTTATTGCACTCGTTGAAGTCGTCTTCATTTATTAATTTTAGCAAAACAAACAATGCACTTTGTCAATCTTGTGTTTTTGGCAAAAGTGTCAAACTTCCTTTTTATGATTCTCTTAATAAATCTTGTTTGCCATTTGACATTATCCATAGTGATTTGTGGACTTCACCGGTTATGAGTACCGGTGGACATCGATATTATATATTATTTTTAGACGATCACACCGATTTTCTATGGACCTACCCCCTCCCCCATAAATCCGATGTGTATGCTACCTTCACAAATTTTCACAACATGATTACCACTCAATTTGAACGTAAGCTAAAACAATTTCAATGTGACAATGGCACTGAATATACTAACAACAATTTCATGACCTTTTGTCGCATAAATGGCTTACAATTTCGTTTCTCTTGCCCACATACGTCATCTCAAAATGGTAAAGCGGAACGCAAAATCCGCACCATTAATAATATGATCCGTACCCTTTTGGCCCAAGCATCTCTTCCCCCATCCTTTTGGCATCACGCCCTTGAAACCGCAACCTATCTTATTAACATCCTTCCCAAGAAAACTCACAAATTCCTCTCTCCCACCACCCTCCTCTATAATGTCTCACCCACATACGACCACCTTCGTGTGTTCGGGTGCTTATGCTACCCCATTCTTCCTCCCACCACCTCCCACAAACTTACTAACCGCTCCCAACCTTGTGTATTCCTCGGCTACCCATTGAACCACCGCGGGTATAAATGCTTCGATCTCAACACCAACAAAATGTTAATATCTCGCCATGTTTATTTTGAGGAATCCATATATCCTTTCTCTATTCAAAAACCAACCTCACCTCCCGACTACACCTTCCTAACACCACCTCTACACCCCTCATTCTGGTCTCACATTATTCCTCCCTCTCCTGCGGACAATTCACCAGGCCAACCAGGCCAACCGCATACCGGACCCTCCCCCGGCCCACCTATTCGTCTCCAATCTGAAAGCCAATCTTCAACCCCAACAACCAGCCCACCTGCTTCTGGCCCACCCCCAGCCAGCCCACCTGCTTCTGGCCCACCAACAGCCACCTCTTCCCTACCTATACAACCGAACCCACCTATCTCTCCTACCATACCCCCAGCCCCGCCGGCCCCCACCCGCACCATGCGCACACGTGCCATGGATGGCATCTCTAAACCAAAACAGGTTCTTAACCTCCACACAGATACTATCGCCCCCCTTCCCAAATCCCCGACAACTGCCTTGTCCATACCAGAATGGCACAATGCCATGAAAACTGAGTTTAGTGCACTGCTTAAAAATGAGACTTGGGAATTGGTTCCTCGGCATCCAGGCATGAATATAATACGTAGTATGTGGTTGTTTAAACACAAGTTTCGGTCAGATGGCACTTTGGAGAGGTACAAAGCACGACTGGTGTGCGATGGTCGTGGTCAACAGGTTGGGGTCGATTGTGGTGAAACGTTCAGTCCCGTGGTTAAACCATCCACCATTTGGACCGTCCTTACTATAGCACTTTCTAACTCTTGGCCAATTCATCAGTTGGACGTAACTAATGCCTTTCTTCACGGGAACCTGCAAGAAACAATCTTTATGTATCAACCAATGGGGTTCCGCCACCGGGATTATCCAGATCATGTCTGTCGTCTGAAGAAGTCTCTCTACGGACTTAAACAAGCTCCCCGAGCTTGGTACCAGCGGTTCACTGACTTCGTTCTTCAACAAGGGTTCACTCAATGCAAATCAGACAATTCCTTATTTTTATACCGCCACGGCCGTAACATTGCTTATCTACTCATATATGTGGATGATATAATCCTCACCACCTCATCTCACTCACTTCGCCAGCAGCTAATGTCCATCCTTGCAGGGGAATTCGCCATGAAGGACTTAGGTCCTTTATCTCATTTTTTGGGCATTTCCGTCACACGACAGGGTGACGGTTTATTTTTATCCCAACAAGCATATGCTAAAGATATTATCCATCGTGCCGGCATGGATTCTTGCAAGCCTTCCACAACACCCGTTGACACCCACAGCAAACTGAGCAGTGAATCTGGGCCCTTACTTGATAATTCTACTAATTATAGAAGTCTAGCCGGTGCATTGCAATATCTCACCTTCACCAGACCAGACCTCACCTATGCTGTTCAACAGATTTGCATACATATGCACTCTCCTCGGGTTTCTCACTGGAACGCTTTAAAACGCATCATTCGGTATCTTCAAGGCACCTCCGAGTTTGGACTTCATCTCTCCTCCACTTCATCTTTATATCTTCGAGCATATACCGACGCTGACTGGGCTGGGTGTCCCGACACCCGTCGATCTACCTCCGGATACTGTGTCTATTTGGGCGACAACTTGATCTCCTGGTCCTCTAAACGTCAGTCAACCATCTCTCGCTCCAGTGCTGAGGCTGAGTATCGTGGACTTGCTAATGTCGTGGCCGAATTATGTTGGCTTCGGAATCTACTTCTTGAACTTCATCGGCCCCTATCCAAAGCATCGATTGTGTATTGTGATAACCTAAGTGCCATCTACCTTTCCGGAAACCCGGTTCAACATCAACGAACCAAGCACATTGAGCTGGATATTCACTTTGTCCGTGAGCATGTTCAAAAGGGCCTAGTTCGAGTTATTCATGTCCCTTCCAGAAACCAAGTGGCTGACATCTTCACCAAAGGACTACCTCGGACTCTTTTCGAAGATTTTCGCTCCAGTCTAAGCATTCGCCCTCCTCCCGCTTCGAATGCGGGGGTGTAATAGATAATATTGTTTATAGTATAGATTGGTATAATTGATTTGTTAATATCTCCATCCATAATACTAGGAGATGTTTATGGTATAGATTAGTATGATTGATTTGATGATATCTCCATCTATGATAGGAGATTTGTTTTGTATCTATATATTCAATGGAATGAGAATAAGGAGGCAAGCATTCATTTACCAAATAACTTACAATATATATATAGAGAGAGAGATCTTAATTAATGGGAACGCGTTGAAAAACATTGTTTCTATTTTTAAAAATATTAAAGGTAAGTAACGGGGCTGTTTGGTAGCCTTTTAATGATTCCATTAAGAGGCTTCCTCTGAAGAAGTGAGAATTAAGTGTGTTTGGCTCACTAGAATGACATATCTGAATCGGTCAACAAACCTATTACCCGTCAAACTTCAACATCATTCTTAATGTAAATTTTACCTCTTTGTCCCTTCACATGTGTTCATAATCTCAGTTTGTCACTCACGCACAACCTCTTCCCCCCACCACAACCGCATCTTCATACTCAACACTTACAGGCTCAAAGTCTCTTAACCATTCATACCTCTTACTGATTCTACATTTATTGGTATAGAGGTCGCCAAACAACCCCTAATTTAGTTTTTTTTAATATGGAGTAAATATATTTAAGTATTGGAAATGATGTTAGAATGTTCTTAAAATTATAGCTACAAAATGTAATACTATTTTTTCTATTTACAGTGGGATAATGAATCTAATCATGATCGTTGTTGACTAAGAAGGAAGGTATTTAGGTAAATTCAGATCTTATATTTGTCAAAGTGATAAACATAGATGATAAGTAGAGAGAGGTTATAAAACTTGTAAATACATGCAAAACCACTTAATCTTATGATTCAAGATCTCAAGATGTTAAAATTTAGTAATGGATTAATGGTCATTATGTTTGTTTGATTGATAATTAAATGTTATATTCAAAAGTTAACAAATCATCAAAGAATCTTCTTACATGTATTACAAAAGATTTTTTTGAGGATCGTCATTGTTCAAGTAGCTTCAAATAGTTAAGAGCTGCATTAGTGAACATTAAACAACTTTCCATAACAACCGACTTACATATTTACATGTTTATAAAACAACATAAAAGTTCTAAACTAAATATGTTGAAATCTTTATATAATTATTTTCATCAAGAACCAAGTGGATCACTGTACATACCTCAAGATGAGTGGGAGCAATTAAAACAAACTTATCCTTATATAGATGACATTCTTTTAAAAAGTATATACTACATAAGTCAAAGCATTATTCATACATACGTTGATATGATAGATATCCCTTATGTGATATATATCATAATATGCCGAGATAGACCTATAGGGACGTTAGTTTTGTTCCATAAGTTTTACCTTAAATGGGTTCTTACACATGTAAGATACAATAAGTGCTCTCCTTTAGAGGATAATATGATCAGTGAGATTATTTCCTTGTACTTCATCAGGTAGAAGCCTTATGCAGGATCAAATCTATACTCGTTCAGAGATTACACAAATTGCGATATACTATATATGCCTAGATTAGCGTGAAGCATCTAATATATTATTAACATATCTTTAAAGGAAATGAAAGACATTAATTTAAAAAAGAAGTGAGAACTCAAACCGGTTAATTACTCCAAATTTTATTATATTCAAAGATAACTAAATGTGATTTTCGGGATATATTCTTATTTCTGCAGATAACTATATCTCATGGAGGAGTCATAATAAGCTAATATAATCAACCTAAGTTATAATTGTATAGTATGTTGATTAATCACAACGTAATTGTCAATAAATGTTGTTGAAATTTATAAGTGAACTTATAAATTTATTAACTCCATATAAATTATATATACTGAAGACTTATTGCGATAAAGTCAACTATCGTCTTTTCTCAAACGATAAAAGTTTGAGAGGCGTTGCACTAAATTTGATATGAAATTAAGGGTGTGCAGAAACTTGGTTTACACAAAACTACCCGATACCCGGACCGAAAAAAACCGAAACCGACTGAAATCATGTAAAAGAGCTTGTCTTCAGTTCCTTCATCATGCCCATTTTGGCTTCGGGTTGCTCCTCAGGTTTGGACCGAAAATAACCGAATCTACCACAACGTGACCGATATTATTTATCCATGAAGCAAACTGAATGAAAATGGCAACAGTAGTCATCTGGTTACTGCATATCTTATGTAGAAATATAATTAAAAATAAAGATATGCAGAAATATAATTAAAAATAAGCACATGTCATCCACTTCATGTGAGAATACAAGAAATCAAGAACCAAATAATGGAAGAAAGAAGAAAATATGAATAGAGAGAAAATTTGAAGAAAGTTGGTACAAAGTTTATCAACTACCAAGGAGATAAAAGAAAAATATACAAACAAAAATTAAAGAGATTTTGTTGTTTAAAAACAATTTATTGTTCTACTAGGAAAGTAAATAAATAATAAATTATTATTTAATAGTAACTAAGAGTTTTCAAATCAAGTTTGATTTTTTTACTTTCTGGTAAATTAAAAAAATATATATAAAACATTTATTTTTATTAAAAGTTCCGACACGAGAATTAGCCTTTTCAGTTTGAAATAAACATTTATAATTATACCTATTAACCTATTCTTTCACTCTTTGTCTTTAGGGGGTGTTTGGTACAGAGAAAAAGAATGGGAAGAAATGGAAATAGAAATGGGAGAGAAATGGAATTGGAGAGAAATAGAAATTGGTGGAGAATTGACAATCATTTCTTTTGTTTGGTACAATAGAGAAATGGGTGGAGAAACGGGAGCAGAGACGTGATTAGGGTTCCGCCTCGGCATCATCATGGTGGAGAAATTGTGGCTCAGAGACGCGTCGCAACACCGCGAACGGAGTAGAGCGTCATCATCATCGCCGCGCAACATCAACACCGCGATTTAGGGTTCCGCCTCGCAACACCGCCTCGCGATTTAGGGTTTCGTTTTGGCTCAGAGACGCGAACGGACGTGGCTGCGGCGTCGGCCGCCGTGCCGGACGTCGGCATCATCATCACCATCGCCGGTCGGAGCATCATCATCATCATACGCGAACGGAGTAGAGCAGAGACGCGATTTAGAAGCAGAGAGAATTCCATTTCTCTTCCAAATGGAGAGAATTGGATTTCTCTACTTTTTGCCTACACCCAATTCTCAGAGAAAACCAATTCTCCGCCCAATTCTCCGCCTAATTATCCCAAACAAGAGAAACCTAATTCTCCACTCTCAAATCTCTCTACCAAACACCCCCTTATATTCTTTCATCTTCTCTCCAGAGTTAAACCTTCACATGCTCTTCAAGAAGATTATAGATATGTATTTTGTAAATCTATTATTAAATGGTTAGAAATTACTAGTTCACGTTTTGTTTCTTCCCTTCGTTTTTTCACAACGAGTTGTAATTTAGGCTAGATAGAAGTTGATGAGATATGAACCTAGTCAAATTAGTTTGAATCTTCAATATTCACTACTCGATTACCCAAATCTCCAAAACCGAGGCTACCCGAAACCCGAAATGAACCCCTAGGTCCAGCTATTGGTTCTTGTTTTCCTATCTTTATAGGTTCCGGTCCGGGTCAGGTATGACCCGGTTCGGTCCGATCTCTCCTGTATGCTAAACCCTATATGAAATTAAGTATTCATTATGAATAAATTCAGGAAACTGAATTTTCATATCAAATGCATTCATGATGTGCTTAAGGATCTTATAACTAAAAGTCTATCACCCATAAATATTATAAAAGTGTTCATAATAATAATGATGTGTTTATTGATGACTACCCAAAATTGCACATTGAACTATGAGTGATTAATTATTAACTCTAAATATCCCAGCATGCATAATGACATACGAACAAATTATTATACAGATTAAACGTTTATAGTGATTACTTCCAAAATTTGATCATGACTATTTAGCTTTTAAAATTTGGACTGGAGTATGGTTAATGGAGGTCTTAAGCTATTGTTTAATTCAATGACTACATTTTTCTGCGCTGTTTGGGTTTAAAGCTAAAATGAGTATTAAGTTCTAATCAGAGTTATCTAATACTCATAATAAATTATTACTCGGCCAAGTGGAAAAATAAAATAATATATATATATATATATATATATATATATATATATATATATATATATATATATATGGCTACCATTAATCATTTATATAATAATATATCAAAATAATTAAATTATATCTTATTATATTAGTTGATAATTATTGATGGATCATATTACTATTATTAATTAATAAAGGGTTTCCCCTTGATTGCATATAAGGGAAGGAATAAGATTAACATCATAACATAACACACAAACTAATTTTGTGTTCATCTCTCTCTCTCCCCCCCTCCCCCCTCTCTCTCTATCTCTCTCTCCCTTTCCTCTCTCTTTGTCAAGAACACAATAACATCATAATTACTATATATACACCATAAAAAGGAGCTCGACCAAGCTGGCAAACTGCTCTCGTTTACTATTACAATCATGAAGAACTGATCAACATGTATACGTAGACGTATAATTTTTAAACATCTAGTTGTTTACTTTAGTGTAGCAAAAAAAGATATTTCATTTGAAAAGTGGAGCAAGCTGAATTTACTATCGAGTATGTTGACTTGGACTAGAATTTGTTGATTAGCTGGAGACACGCATGTTTCAAGCATTCACCCAGTTGCGACATGGTTACCCATATCGATAACAAAATCAACCATGACATTAGAACTCTTAGACTGTTCGGTATGTGATGGCTGTGTATATTTCATGTGTACTATTATATTAGTTAGTTTATTTAGTTAAAATGTCATGTGAACTTTGGTACTTTAGGCTTGTTTCCATGTTTCAGGTCTTTGGGCATTAAGGATGTTTGTCGGTGCTATTTACGAGCTTGGAATGAGGATTTAGAATAACATAATTGATTGGCACGCTATTCGACGCATAAAACAATAAATGCCAATGTTTCCTTGTCAAGGATGCCCTTCGCGCTACGTGAACGGATGTGAGTTAATTCTTCTCGCTACGCGAAGAATCCAGAAATGAAGCCCGACTATTTTGTCCTACGCGCTACACGAAGGATCAAGCCATAAGAGTTTCGTGTTACGCGAAGGAATCCAAAACGGTAAAATAACCTAAATTATATTAAAAACAATTAAAAGCCTCCATTCGAGATATCTTTCATTCCAGCAGCTGTAGAAGAACCCTAAGGCAATTTTGCATCATCTTAGAACTTTCGGTTCGTCCAATCGGTCCATGCTTCTATCCTTTCATCATATAAGCGAGTTAATCATTATGCAGATGTCAAACTAAAAACCTTTGTGATCACTTTAGGCTATAGTTTTGTGTAAATTGTTTATGATTGGATTCTATGTGTTTCATTGATTAAGATATTGTGTGAATACCTTATTTTATCTTGCTTTGCTTTCGTAATTGATTGTTTAAATAGTTTTATGTTTTGATTATCATATCTTGCATCAACTATTCGGCTGTGTTCATCAGTATTTAGGACTAGGTTCTTATATCCATTGATCTGATAACCGTTAGCCATTAGTTAACAATTGGTCTTCATAATATAAAACTTGTAACTAGGTAGATCGCGTTCAGTTGTGTCAATAATTCGAATAGGGTTCTTGTCACACCCTGCCATTGGGGTCTAGTCGTTTTATGGACAAATTGGTACCAATGTAAGCAGGAATATTAGTAATAAGATGAGCTACAATGTTTGTACTGTGTAATAAAGCAAGGTGTAACTACACAACTATCTCTTCTCTGACACTGTTGCAATCTTATATTAGGTTCTACTAATCTTTTTAGCATCTAAGCTTCTTTTTTATTGTTCGCTTTTACCTCTATCCTTAGTCATTCTCATTACAATGCTAATCCAAATCACTATCCACAGGGTACCTGAATACATGCTAAAAAGTGTCAACTAAAAAGTTTGTGAGCTCGTGAGTTTAGCTCACATACACATAAAAGAGTTAATTTATAAAAGCACGCAAGTTTTCTTGCATGTAAGTATAAAGCATGGTTTACATCAATCAAGTCCATAATCAATCCCGCATTCGATCATAAGTCTCCCCTCGACTTACAACCGAATGGCACCCGATCCCGATTATTACCCTGCCAAGCAAAAATCCAAATGTTTAGGTCATATGCCGCAACGATCCACAGACCTCAGTGTTGTTTACCCGACATAGGGTCACTGTGCATGGGGTCTCCTAAATAGTGCTACCCATACGAGCCTCAGGCTCACTCCCTGAGTTAATGCTTGTGTAATTTAAAGTGGGACAAAAACATGGTAGAAACAGTCTTGATAAACATCACACCTTAAGTAAAACAGTTCACAGCATGTACTCAGCCCAAAATGTTTAAGTAAAAAGGGCAGTAAGAAACTCACCTCAGTCCGTATGCGAGATGTATATGAAAGATAATCAATGAGCTTGCACTATGCTAGAAATCACAAAGTACGCCTAGTACATATATTAATCAACAATAAGTTATTGGACATCACAGTAAAATTCATTATTGTTATTGTACTAGTTAAGTTTTAAGGGTTGGACCAAGTGTTTGGTCCCCGTTTTATGCCTCGGGTATTAGCTACAGCTCGTATTCATTCAGTAATTCTACCCCTTCTTCATTCTTGGACCTCGTTTCTGAATATTGTGACTCTTCCATGCTGTGTCTCAGGAACCTCTTCAATACGGTCTGGATTGCTAGCTACCGTGCATAATTTTGCTACAGATGATACACGAGGAATCTTTTTATGGTGGTTCTTCCTTCTAATGACCGGCATATCTATCATAATTTTGCTACAGATGACAGGCATCGGTCCGTAGAACCCATAAAAAAGAGATGATATAAGTGATTTTATGACATTGGTGTTGTGTGTTTAGATATATATTTCAACTTCTAAGAGTATTAGTTACCTCGGTCGCTTGTCGGGTTTCAATAAAGTTTCCATTTTTGGAAAGTTCGGGCCTTCGGTTAGGTTATGGGTTACCGTATGACCATAGAAGTTATATTTCATTCATATCAGAAGCTTAATGATTTTTGTTTAAAACAACTATATTTTATTTTTACAAAAGTTGACAATACCAGTTATCACCGGTGTTGTCGGTTTTTAACGGAATATCTTGAAATAATAGTTTAAACAAAAGAATAATTTGGTAATCGAAACTTCTCTTTTTACAGAATTATGTATATTATAAAAATAAGTTATTTGCATGTCTAATATTTCAGATAGTTTGGGGTTGTATGGTCTTAGTCCCCGTACTTTCGTTTAGCGTTGGTCTAGACAAAAGTCGGGTTAAAGAATTACTTAATTTTGGTAAAATCAGTAAACACTCAAATTATGGTTTTATTAGTTATACTTACCATCGAAAATCAGAAACTTCATAGTTTTCTATTTTTCAGAATGCTTGTTCGGTTTATGTCGGTTTAACCGTAACTCGCGTTTAAACGATCGTTCTTGATAAAAGAGGTGTTATATCTATCAAAAATGTTTTATACCATATTGATAAAGTGTAAATATATTTTTCTAGAAAAATATCTATTTTATACATTTGAAGCATTTTAATCTTAAAAGTCGGCTCGTTGGCGGTTTTAAACGAAACAACGAGTTTAAGCTTGCAAACGGGCCCATTTTGTAAATACATTTTTCCTTAAACATTTCATCGCTTTTATCTAGCCATTGAAACTCATAAGCCTCTGTTTCAAAAACACATTCTTATACTTTTAGTTTTTGAGGAATAATTGGTTTCCAAAAATATACCCTTTCTTTATCTTTTTAACAAAAACTTACTTTTAGTCACCTAAAGAGTTAGGACCTGTTATAACAAATAAAAATAAGTTTTTTTTTTGACATCTCATGGGTTTTAAAAGATGCTCTTGGCTACATTTTCACTAACGGGCCCGGTTTTGGCTTTTTCGAGTCATAGTTCAGTTTTTAATAATGATGATTCATGTAAAACAGTTCCGGGTTAGGTTATAACTCAACCTAATATTATGTTTAGGGCTCTAAAAAAATGTTAAAGTATCAGTTAGGCTGCATGGCTTATTTCTTAGTTAAGTGAGTTACAAAAGTGTCGGTTTAAACGGTTTTTATAGCCCGATTTCAATATTATCCCTTGAGGCTGATTTATACAACTTCGAGGACTTAAATATGTATGTTTAACTTCTAGAAATTTGGTTAAATGCACAGAAGTTAACAAGGTCACATGTCAAGCTGGTTTTCAAGCTAGTTTCCACTTAAACGAGTCACAAAATGACTATAAATTGGCTACGGTTTTAAGGGCTAAACTTTGTGTAACTTTTAGGGGTTCATGGCCAAGGTTTTCTGTTATAAATCTATAATTTTATTTTTTAAATTTATAATTTTATACCCAGCTCACTTTATTACCGAAAATTCCCTTTCGCTCTTATATTTATTTAGAACTTGTTTTTAGTTAGCGAAACATGTCGAGGCCTGTTTTAATTTACAAGTAAAGTTTCATATTGGTATTTGGGCGCTCAGAACCTAAGTAGTGGCTTTGGTTCGCTTTGGGCCCGTTAGAACCTTTTTGTTTGGTTCTAAAATGGTGTGTAAAACTGTAATAACTTTTGGGCATCATGTTTACCTACACTAATCCCATTATCAATAGCGTTCATGATAATAAAAAGATGTCATACATGGGTTGTGTTTTAGGGTCGTTTTTTAGGTTTTGCGAGTCTTTTAAAAGTGGTGTTTGCTGGGACCAGGATTCTTGATCCTTGTGGATAAGCTATTCTTGGCGACTATTTTCAGGAATAAATATCCTTTATGGATAAAGGATCCTCAACAGTTAATGCCTAGCTGAAGACTTGGTCAAAGCATTAAAGATTGTAGACGTTGGAAGGAGTTACAACTCGTTTACACAAGTCATAACTGCTTCAAGATTCTCGCAAGGTCAATAAATTCTCTTTATGGCTAGTTATTATTTAATCATCCTCTTGTAACTATATATAGGGGGTATTTAGATCACATGACACACAACACATAGCATACTTAGAATCATACTAGCAAACACTTTGTACTCACGATTAGCTCTAATTCCACCTCTTGTAATCTTTTTAAGTTTAATGTAGTCGGTAGTGATAGTTTTCACTACCCGAGATTTTTATGCCGGCAGGTTACTAGTTTCCAAGGGCTTTTCCTCGTATAAATCTTGGTGTTCATATTTTGATATAATCACTTTGATCATGTTTGTCATAGAAGCATCAACACTCACATACGAATTTGGTTACTTGATCCTTAGACCGATTTTTGACCAAAACAATTTGGCGCCCACCGTGGGGCCATTAGTGCTTTAATCCAAAAAAAAAAAATTCTTACCTTTATTCAATCCCTAAACTCAAAGTTATCACTCAATGGCCTCTCAAGGAAAAGCTGTTTCTACAACCGCTGTTTCAAGTGTTTCGGCTCAAGTATCTTTGCCACCACTACCTATCTCTACGAAACCACAAAAGCCCATAACTGTTGCTCAGAAGAAGGAGATTGCCGTTTTCTCCGGATCAAAATCCACCACTGTCTCCCAAACGGTAGCTGCTAACAATGATGTTTCTGTTTTATGTGCACAGATGAAAAACTATATGGAGCAGCAGAACAAGACCATCCAGAGGATCCTACATGAGATTAAGGAAATCAAGAGAACTAGGAAGACTACTGAAGACGTAAGTCCCATCATCCCGAAAATACTTGACTTCAACACTCCAGATTTTCCTAGTCAAAGGTGCCCAACATCCTCTTATCCTCAACAGGGATCCTCGGATCTCTTCCAGAAAGGATACTCTACCCAGTATTCACAAGGATCATCTATCCTTCAACAAGGATCCTCAAGTCAGAACTTAAGATCCTCTGGCCACCATTCTCAAGGATCCTCCGTCTTCTAATTTGGACCCTCAGATTTCCCTCAAAGACTCTCTACTCACCAGCCTCAAGGATCCTCTGTCTATTAACCAGGATCCTTGGGCTTCCAGACAGAATCCATCGTTCATTAGCTTCTAGAATCCTACTATCTTTACGGGAAAGAACCTTTGAAGGAACCACGATCAATGCCACTTGAGGTCCATGAAGGGGACTTCATACCCATGCAAACCACTTCTCCTGCTGGACCAACTCTTGAGGCTGAAACAATGTACCCTGGACACAGCTATGGGGGGGGGGGGGATTTTTTGATCACACAAGAGGTAACACTTACAATAATTTATCTTTTGGTACTAATCATGGTGGTATGCAGGATACAGGAATCAATCAAAGTATAGCCCGTGAGTTACAGAAGCTCAAGGATATGATATCCAGTGTACCAGGAGTCATCAAACCTATCCTCGAGTTATCAGCAGGAAGCCATAACATATCCAGATTCGCTCCACCAATTTGTGATGCTAAGATACCAAAGCGCTTCACCGCCCCTAGTATGAAGTTATATGATGAATCCACAGATCCTGAGGAACATGTAGCCTTATACCGGGAGAGGATGGAAATCAACCCAATCCCAGAAAAGCTGAAAGAGGCTTGCTTATGCAAAGGCTTTGGCTCAACACTCACTGGATCTGCTCTCAAATGGCTGCTAAGTCTTCCTCCTTATTCAATTACCTCTTTCTCTAATTTAATCAATTTGTTTAATAGTCAACTTTCATGTAGTAGATCCTTTGAAAAATTAACTAATGATTTATATAAAGTTGTCCAACCTCGTGGGGAACCCCTTAGACAGTTTCTTACTAGGTTTGGAAGAGAGGCCTTGGAAATTCCAAATCTGGATGTCCCAACAGCTGTTGAGGCATTCAAAATAGGATTACAAAAGGACTTACAATTTTACCAAGATCTAGGTATGACCCCTTGCAGGAACTTAGATGAAGTCCGAAACAGAGCTTTAAGATTCATCAGGTTAGAGGAGGATCAAAGAATCAAAGATCAACTGAATACTCCGGCAAAGAGTGAAACTCAAGACAAGAAACAAGGATCTTACTTCAGGAATAATGGCTCCAAACCATACTCCAAACCAAATGGCCAGAAGATCAACGCTGTGGAGGATGAAGAGGATGATGAAGATTGCCCAAGGATATCTGATTACTGCTTCTCTGTAGATATGGGAGGAGTAATGCTTGCTATTAGGAGCTTGGGTGACAAAGCGAGATGACTGAGGAAGAATGAGAAGGCGCCTCCTCCCAAAGACAAATCTAAATGGTGCGCTTTCCACGAAGACTTCGGCCACATGATAGAAGACTGTATCGCCTTGAGAAGGGAGATCAGCTACCTCCTTAGCAAAGGCTACCTCAAGGAGCTGGTCGGAAGAAAGAAGTCAAGGACCCAGGATCCTGAGCCAGTCCCAGAAAAGGCTGCTCCACCTCCTCCGGACGCTCAAGTTATCAATGTAATCTTTGAAGGTTCTGACATATGCGGGACTTCGTATTCTGCTGCGAAAAAGCATGCCAAAGAAAGCAAATTGGAGAATGGTGAAAGACCGATCAGGACTTCTACAACGGTCGAGCAAATAGTCATATATTTTGATGAGGATGATCGAGTCACCGTCCAGGATCCTCATCACGACGGTTTAGTCATTACTTTGTTTATTTCTAACCATTATTTTCACAGGATCCTCATTGATGGCGGGATTTCAGCCAACACTATACAATTAGAAGTGCTTAGGAAAATGAATATTCCAGAAAGGAAATCGTCCCGAGATCCTTAGTTCTTGTAGGATTCAGTGGAGAAACGAAGAATACATTGGGGGACATCAAACTCCCCATATATATAGAGGGAGTAAATTCTATTCAAAAATTTTGTGTTATCGATACTTTGTCTTGTTGCAATGTTATTCTTGGCAGGCCTTGGATACATGAAATGAAGGCAGTTCCCTCTACTTACCACCAATGTGTGAAGCTACCTACTCCGTGCGGAATAGCGAAGATAGAAAGCGACCAACAAGACGCTAAGGATTGCTATACCTCTTCCATGAAGCCTACAAAAAAGCTAAGGGAAGCATATCAATTACAGAAAGCAAGATGAAACGTCATGAAGACTAGGGAACAAGATTCTAAAGAAGTGGTCTTGCACCGAGAGGATCCTGACATTAGAGTACTAATCGGAGTTGAGATACAAGAATCCATCGAGAAGGATCTAGTATCCTTCTTACAACGAAGAAAATCA
Organism: Bidens hawaiensis; assembly: GCF_021521415.1. Classification (NCBI taxonomy): domain Eukaryota; kingdom Viridiplantae; phylum Streptophyta; class Magnoliopsida; order Asterales; family Asteraceae; genus Bidens; species Bidens hawaiensis. Next base: position 95,388 of record NW_027506160.1, on the reverse strand, counting down.
ACCTTTGCATGGAAACACGAAGATATGACAGGTATTTCTAAAGATGTTATAACCCATAAACTTGGAATTGATCCTTCTTTCAGGCCTATTCATCAAAAAAGAAGGAAATTTGCTCCAAAAAGAAATGCGATCATCCAAGAATAGGTACAGAAACTACTAAAGGCAGGTATGATTAGGGAAGTAAAATATCCAAAATGGTTAGCCAATGTGGTTGTAGTTCAAAAGAAAAACGGAAAGTGGAGGGTATGTGTCGATTTTACTGATTTGAATAAGGCATGTCCCAAGGATCCTTCCCTCTTTCTCATATTAACTCTATGGTGGATACTACCGCAGGGCATGAAATGTTGGCCTTTATGGATGCTTCATCAGGATTTCAACAAATCCAGATGGAACCATCTGATCAAGATGACACAACATTTATAACCCCTACAGGCATATATTGTTATATTGCTATGCCATTTGGTCTTAGAAATGCAGGTGCAACGTATCAGAGACCGGTTAATATGATGTTCAAGGATCAATTAGGAGACACCATGGAAGTCTATATCGATGACATGATGGTGAAATCAAAGAAGGCGGAAGACCACCTCAAGGATCTGGAAGTAGCATTTGACATCCTTGACAAATATAACATGATGCTAAATCCTGCTAAGTGTGTATTTGGTGTTAAGGCAGGAAAATTCCTTGGATATATGATAACCAAAAGAGGGATAGAAGCAAGTCCAGAGCAGATTCAGGCTATTTTAAATCTCATGTCCCCAACGAACATCAAAGAGGTGCAAAGGTTAACAGGAAGGGTGGCGGCATTGAACAGGTTCATATCAAAGTCCTCAAAGAAATGTAAAGATTTCTATGACATCCTGAGGAAAAACAAGAAATTCGAGTGGATGGAGAAACACGAGGCTGCCCTCACCACTTTAAAGGACTATTTATCCTCGGACCCGCTCTGATGGAGCCTGTGGATGGAGAAACCTTGATCCTCTACCTAGCCATATCTTTCGCTGCTTTAAGCGTAGTCCTAGTAAAGGATCACGAAGGTAACCAACATCCAATTTACTATGTAAGTAAAAGTCTACTTGATGCAGAATCCAGGTATTCTCACATAGAAAAACTTATTCTCGCTCTAATTATGGCTTCAACTAAGTTAAGACATTATTTTGAAACTCAAACTATCATCGTAAAAACTAATTATCCTATTAAGAATGTCCTTAGAAAACCAGAAATGTCAGGTAGAATGGCTAAGTGGGTTGTAAAACTGAGTGCTTATGATATTCAATATGAGCCTAGAAACGCAATCAAGTCACAGGCCCTAGCAGACTTTGTGGCTGATTTCAGTAGTGACATAGAGGAACAAGCCTATCTTGAAGTTCAACATCTTGAAGAAACCAAGGATCCTTGGACACTCTTCACTGATGGAGCCTCAAACGTTGAAGGAATAGGATTGGGAATACTACTAAAATCGCCACAGGGGGACATATTACCCAACTCAATAACTTGTGAGTTCCAGGCCACTAACAATGAAGCAGAATACTAAGAACTCATTGCAGGTATACAACTAGCCAAAGGTATAAGAATCAGGTATTTTCAAATTTTGGTAGATTCATTATTAATTGCTAATCGTTTAATGGCTCATATGCAGTCAAAGGTGAAAAGTTAGTTAAATATTTAGATATAGTTAAGGATCTTGTAGGATCCTTCGATTATTTCAATATTACACTGGTACCGAGAGAAGAAAATGTCGGGGCTGATGCCTTAGCAAACCTAGCTTCAGCCTTGAAGCTCCTAGAGAATACAAAAATTCCCATTATTCATGTCTTGTCTCTGGCAATCGAGGAATACAAGGCATTGGAAGTAGAAGGGAAGATGCTCATAGATCCTGAGGATCATCCTCGGAATCGTTCATTCTGGATCCTTCCAATTATGGCATACATCCAAAAGGGAAAAATCCCGGAAGGCAAAAACCCTAGGGCTTTCAAAGCAAAGGTATCACAATATACTATTATACATGATATGCTATACAAGAAATCCCTTGCAGGTCTATACTTAAAATGCATAGAAGAATCCAAGATCCAAGAAGTACTAAAGGATTTTCATGAAGGAGATTGTGGCAATCATACAGGGGGCAGAGCATTATTCTCCAAGATCCTAAGGACTGGATACTTCTGGCCTACTATGAAGAAAGATGTTTTGGAATACTCAAGGAAGTGCGATGCTTGTCAGAGGCATGGCAACATCGTACATCAGCCGGCAAAACCCTTATACCCCATTGTCTCCTCATGGCCATTCATGAAATGGGGAATGAACATAGTGGGCAAACTCCCTACAGCTCCAGGGGGGAAAGTCTTTATGTTAGCTATGACGGATTATTTCTCTAAATGGATTGAAGCTGAGGCATTTCCTCAAGTTAGAGAAAAGGAAGTTATATCCTTTATTAAGCGTAATATTATTACTAGATTTGGTATCCTTTCTGAAATTATTTGTGATAATGGTTCCCAATTTATTGGGAAAAGAACTACTAACTTTTGTGACAGCTGGGAAATTAAGATGATCAATTCAACACCAGTCCATCCACAAGCAAATGGCAAAGCAGAATCAAGCAACAAAATCATCATCAATAACTTGAAGAAGAAGCTCGGAATAAAGAAAGGCAAATGGGCTGAGGAACTACCCTACGTGCTTTGGGCAGATAGGACGACTCCAAAGAATGCCACAGGAAAAACACCGTTCTCATTAGTCTTTGGAGCTGAAGCAGTGATCCCCACCGAAATGATGTATACAACAGTCAGAATAAGCATCCGTGATCCTCAGATGAATGAAGAGAATCTTGTCCAAGACCTAGATACCGTAGAAGAACTTAGAGATCAAACAAGATTCAAAATGGAAGTTTACCAACAAAAGATAGATGGTGCATACAACAAAAATATCAGAATCAGAAGGTTACAAGTTGGGGATTTAGTTCTTCGAAAGGCTTTTGAAAAAATACAACTAATCCTGCTGATGGAAAGTTAGCACCCAAATGGGAAGGACCTTACTTGATTGAATCCGAAGCTGGAAAGGGGGCATATCATTTGATGAATATGGAGGTTGACATGCTCCCAAGGGCTTGGAATGCAATTCATCTGAAAAAATATTTTTGTTGATCAAGATCCTGGATCCTAGTCAGTTACTTCAACTCGGTATCTGGTAAAATTTTACTTTATGTCTATATACATTATGTTAAAATTTTGTTTTGTCAAGTATCTCAAGTTGTAGAAATGCCGAGCAATAGGGCCCTCAAGTGGAAAAAACGGGTTGGCCAACTCTCTCCTAAGTTTAATCGGCCTTGTCGTCAGGTTTATAAGGTCTTCACCTTATCCCATGAATTTAGGGTTTGAGACCCTCGCCAGGAGCGCACGTTATCCGGGTATGATTGGAGGCTGTGGGACTAGTACACTATACGTGGCTGACAATTTCATGGCTAAAAATCATATCTTGGATCCTACAAATTAAATGGTAAACGTACCATATGCACAAGTTAAGGTCAACTATGACATTTGAGCCAAAACCAGGTACACCTTAATATGTATTTACCGATTAAGCAAATAAACGTTTATTACATAAAATCGAACGATTAACCAAACGGGTCTGGTTATGACCCAGATATCCTCGGGGGGAATCTATAAGTGATATATGATTAATATAAGCTAATATATTAGTAATATGGCCTTAGTTCGATATCAAACAAGTTAAACTTGCATGCTCGTTTGACTACCCGCTATAGATTTAAACACGAAAGATAGTTACAAACCAAGCATTGTATCATTTGTTAAGCCGAAAAAAACTTACCAAACATTTATTTGAAATGTTTTAAGCGACCCGTGAAAATATTTTCGAATTATACAAATGTATACTATATTTTTACCATTTTATACAAAAATAGCCAAAAAACACTCGTTTCTGCACTGTTTGACGCACCCGATAATTCACGCCCAAAACCGGACCCGAAATAAATTTGGAGTCAGGATTTCGCGTCCGGGCATGAAAACCAAGATAAATGGGTTAAAATGGGGCCCAAGTGGAGGCCCAACCCTTCGGCCGCCATTTTTTATTATTTTGATTATTATATAATAAACTTAATGTATAAGCAACTTAGATATTTTTAACATCAAACTTCAAAATTTCTAGACCTTTCCTCGTGTTCTTCAGCTCAGCCCCAAAGAAACCTAAGTAAGTTTACTAAACTCATCATTTTTAACCAATTTTAATGATGTTTAATACCATATAAACATGGGTTAATTGCCAAAAATCATTTCTAACCATGTAAAAACCCTAAAAATGGTCCATAAACATGTTTTGATCATACACATGGTAAGGAACCTGGTTTTATAGTTTTTTTTTGCCATAATCACGGATTAAAGGGTTGAAACGGCATTTTTACGATTCAAAAGTTCGTTTTTACACCCTAGCCGAAACCCTAAGTCAAGGGCTATTATGTTGATGAAAGTTTGCATGGCTTGTGATATAGGACTTGTATCTAGCCTTCAAAGATGCACAAGAGCTTGAAACCTTTATTAGAAAGGCAAAAACGAGCCAAACCCGCTAAGGTAATGCCGAATCATTCGTTTACGGGCTGTTTAGGTTAAGTTTGTGATGTGCATATTTTTAGGTCTTGAAATTTTGCAGGGACATCAGGGACCATATCAATGAGCCCCTGTCTAAATTTGGTAATTTTTCGACAGTCCGAGAATATTTGGCGAAATTATTACCAAATTGGGATGTTTAATTGGGAAAAATAGTTAAAATATTTGAAAAATTATGAAAATTTTTGCGGAACTCAGTTTTGGAATATTGTGATCACATAAGAAAGTTTGGAGCATTTGGAGAAGCCTAAGTAGGTTTTGTGCTTTCGCGTTTACTTGAATTTTTATAGTCGAATTTGGCCCGAAAAGAATATTGAACAAGGTTGTTATATTCTGGAATTAATACAGATTGTTTTGAGATATAATTTGAGCATTCAGGAATTTTTGTGGACCTTTTGAAAATCGTTTGGGATAAACGGATGATTTTCAGGCTAAAAATAGCAGGTAAAATGAATTTTTATAAATTAATAAACAAGTAAATAATTCCAGAAATATTTTTATAAAAATCTACGTATTCTATTTGATAAGTGTCTAAATTTTTATAATTTATTTATTAACGGTTAATTAATTATGCTAATTTGAAAGTTAAACAAACTCAATTATGATAAAAACCGGCAAGTTCGTGATTAACGACCTGCGGGAATATCAGAACACCAAGAGTGATCAATAATCATATTTTTGGATTAATTATGTAAAAACGAACCTTTTTATGAGAAACCCGGACAATGTGGATAAATTGTGCGTATTTTTCTTCAAATCAAACTGAATAAACGGAAACGAACCCCTTAGCGAATCCAGAACCCCAATATGTGATCTTTCTTTATAATTTAATCATTTTATCGAGTTACACATTTACCCAAGCTTACATCTTCATAACTATTTTCTGAACGCATAAACGAACAACTTGGCCCAGCTGGGAAAACGGGGAAACTGAGCCAAGTTCGATTTTAAGTATTAGACATCGAACAACATCACAACCTAAGCCTATTGACACTTTCTGGGCATTCCAGCTATACACAGATTAGATAGACAGCCCAGTTTAGTATTGAAATTATAATAATATTAAAATATTAATATTATTATAATATTGATTACATGAACTAGTGATAGCGAATCGAGCAAACCACGAGCTGACTCGGTACTGATTATCTACTAAACAGTGATTTTCATGACCGCACTCTTTAAACAGTTTTACGAACTTTTGAGGTGAAAAGCATGTTTGATTACGCATTCATATTTGAAACTTGTAATGATGTGAATTATCCAAGTGCTAACACACGAAAGTCCCCACGATCACAGTGATTAACTTCGAGCCGGTGGCTTGTGAATAGTACTATTGGTTTGACAAACCCAAATGGAATCGGCCTGGTTTTTGTGTCACATAGCGCCATTTGCACATGACCATACTTATATAAACAGGCTATGTAGTGTTAGACATAGCTACCGGGACATGTTGTGGGCGGAAGGAGAGCCACAGTGTTTGATTAGGCGTGGGAAATGGATGCACGCAGCACAAATAGTCAAGGACTTCACTGTAGCTTAGTATAATTACATCATTTACATATATGCATACATACTTATATCATAATTACAAGTGTTACTCGTGATTACTCATAACTGTTTTCTCAACTCACCAACTCTAGTAGTTGAACTATTTTAAACTGCTTTTCAGGAATGCTACCAAAGTTGGAATAATGTGATGATGTGCTACCTGTCGTGGATCGTGCTTGATGGTATGTGAATAGACGCAAGGTTATTAGTACGAATAGAATAGTGTAACGAACATATTTTGTTCTAACGCCTAGTTGTGAACAAAGATAAATCAATGTAATATAATGTAAATTAGTTTGTAATATTTCTTTATAAACAATGTTGTTGATACCAGAGGTGTCTGTTACATTCCCGTTTTACGCTTCCGCATTGTGCTTGTCGGGGTGTGACAGAAGTTGGTATCAGAGCCATTGGTTATAAATGATTAGGTATCCCTTATGGTACCTAAAATATAACCGTAGGTTCGATTAACTATGGGAAAATAATTAAATAATAATTTAATATTATATACTGATGGATGCTGGGATGAACTTGTAGGGCAAGTGAGTTATTGTGTCCGGAAAATAATAACAGACTTGCTTGTACGGGGGATTCGGGGAAAAGTCGCGGAACGTGCAGATAGGTAAAACTGGCAACATATATGTATAACAAGTAATACTCAGTACGTATATATATAAGTAAAACCTATACGTGCTTATCTAAAACAGGGTGTACGAATACATGTACGTACGATAGTTTCGATGACGGTAAATTTTATTACGAATATTATATTCATTTATATTCAATATTAATTCTAATTATAACTAAACTTAAAATTTTAATAAAACTAATATTATATTTTAATATAATTAATATTAAATTTGGCTTAATTAATTAACCTTCCTTATAATAGTTCACCCTAGTAATAAATATTATTCTTATAACTAACCTTTGTGCAGAGGTATGGCAAGGAATAACGACTACTTACCGGAAGAAGAACCGGTAATATCTGTTGAGGAGGACCCAGAGGAGGACCCAGAAGAGGATCCGGAGGAAGATCCGGAGGAGGATGAGGAAGAGATTGAAGAGGATGTTTTTTTGCAGAGAGCTACCCGGAAACGAGCCTGACCTGTCTGGCTACAGATGCGATAGTTATCTACCCAGGTCACCACGCAGAGGTCAAAACGAAGTTAACAGTCAGTATCGTTCACCTGCTAGAGTAACCGGATCACCCACTCCACCTGTCCACCTGTCCCCGACGACTTCAGCTACTGCACGAGTCCGACAGACTGCTCGTATTAGGGTAACCCCGATTGACCCTACCTCAATTCCATTTAGATCTACACACTATTGGGGAGAACCTTCACGTCCTAGGACAGATACTTCATCTTCCCGTTCGTTGAGTATACCTACCTCTCACCCTGACCTCCCAAACATAGGAAACAACTCTTGGATGGCTGTCTTGACCGATCGTGTGATAGATCACTCGATAGCCATAGCTAACTTTAACCAGGGAAGGAGAGACGTGACCCAGTGCTTGTTGACATTGCAGCAGATAGTACTGAACTTGCAGCAGTCAGATGCTTACCACCACTGGTGCTTGGATAGGGTGACAGCCCGACTGTGGAACTGATACTGGGTGATTACGGTGTTGTTATTTCCGTGTTTGTCGCTAGTCCATCGTTTGTATGGATAGATGTAGGATGTTACAGATCCGTGTACGTGGTCTTTTGACATTTCATGTATGTATATAGTAGTATGTTATGATGACATGGAGTATGATTTTGTATATTATTACAAGCACTGACCCTTACAGCGTTAAGTCTAGCAGTCACTTAGTGACAGATTTTGATATATACAGGCAAGCACTGGCCTTTATCAGGCTAAGTCTATGTATCTTTTGTTATCAATGTACAAAGCAGTTTATGAAATATAGTGTGTTGTTTGATTTATTTGTACAATCTTTATTGTGATTATTGTTACAATATATTGTATGCTGGAATTAGTATCAATTGGCTTATATTTGATTATCATTATAGAATGGCCTCAAAGAAAGCAACCCCTATGACAGAAGCAGAAATAGCCGAGATGATTGCTAGGCAAATTTAGGCAGCAATCCCACTTATTGTAACACAAGTAACTGCTGGTGTAAATGCCAATATATAAACAAATCAACAGCCAAACAACAATGCTCCCCCAACCAACACTGAAACAATCACAAATAACATTCCACCACCTAATACAAACGCCCCTCCCAATGAAAATAATCCCCCACCTAACAAAAATAACGTCAACAACAATAATCCTCCACCGAACCCAAACAATAACAATAACAATCCTAATCCCCCTCGTAGAGAATACTCAATCAAAAACTTTATGGCCTGTAAACCGATCAAATTCAAAGGCATCGAAGGGCCAAACGGGCTAATTAAATGGATCGAGAAGACTGAATATGTTCTCAATATTAGTAATTGTCCACCCGAGAGTATTGTTAAGTATGTTACCTCTACTTTTACGGATCACGCTTTGATGTGGTGGAACACTACAGTTCAGATAAAAGGTCAAGATGCAGTTAATAGCATGACATGGGCTGAACTCAAAACATTTTTGCCCAAAGAATGAAATACAAAGGTTAGAACATGAACTCTGGAGTTTAGAGATGAAAGGAGCGGATCACTTGGGATACACGAACCGCTTCAATGAACTGGCTCGTTTAGTACCTTGGTTAGTAACTCCTGAAGACAAACGAATTGAACGTTATGTTTGGGGTGTAGCCCCAGAAGTGAGGAGTTTGGTGAACTCCGTGGGTTACACATCGTTTGAGAATGCCGTGACTCAGGCTGGTATTGTGACTTTTGATTTAGTAAGAAGTGGTGTATTGAGAAAGACCGGAGAATCAGTGAGTATGAAACGAACCGACTACGGGACAAGATCACAAGGAGGACAATCAAGCAAACGTGCATATCTGACAACAAGAAATTATGCTATAACTGGTTCAGATACGAAGCAAGACAGATATAAGGGACCCTTTCCAAAGCGCGATAAATGTAATTACCATCATGTGGGAGAATGCAGATTGCCGGTATGCCAGAAATGTGGTCGAACTAGGCATTATGGCCCTAATTGTCGAGCAGGTGCAGAAATTGTGAACCAACCAACCCAAGCAACTCAGCCTCGTCGTCCACAACCACCTAGACCTCAACCAATCCGCCAACAACCTAACCAACAGACTTCAGCCGCAACAACCTACCGGGCCTGTTATGAGTGCAGCAGTACATATCATATTAGAAGAAATTGCCCCAAGCTGAATCAAAGAATGGTTACTAGACCGAACCAAGCATTGAATTCAAATGCGCCTAGAGGACGCGCGTTTGTTATTGTGTCAAGTGAAACAAGACAAGACCTGAACGTGGTGACAGGTACATTTATAGTCTCTGATCAATATGTTTCTGTATTATTTGACACGGGTGCCGATAGAAGCTTTGTTTCCACTAGCTTTGTATCCTTGGGAAATATGCCAATTAGTGAACTAACAAATCCCTATACTATAGAACTCGCTAACGGTAACTCTATAACTGTCAACCAAATAATTCAAAACCGTTCCATTATTCTAAATGACCACCCATTCCTTATTGACCTACTCCCAGTAGAGTTAGGAAGTTTCGATGTTATAGTCGGCATGGATTGGTTAACCAAGTATAAAGCGGAGATTGTGTGTAATGACAAGACAGTTAAAATTCCCCTTTCGGATGGTGAAATGATTGTGGTACGAGGAGAGAAGTCCGGTTTGATATTACCTCTCGTGTCTCATCTCAAAGTGTTGAAATGTTTACGCCAAGGGTGTATGGCGTTTTTGGCAAACTTGACCATAAGGAACCCTGATGAGAAACACATAGAAGACATCCCTGTTTTACGTGAATACCCGGATGTCTTTCCCGACGATTTACATGGATTACCACTGAACCGACAGGTTGAATTCCATATTGACCTACTCCCAGGATCAGCCCCTATTGTTGAGGCACCTTGCTGATTGGCACCCTCTGAAATGCAAGAATTATCCAACCAGTTACATGAGTTGTTAGATAAGGGTTTTATGCGTCCAAGGTATTCTCCTTGGGGAGCACCGGTACTATTCGTAAAGAAGAAAGATGGAAGTTTTATAATGTGTATTGATTACAGGGAATTAAATAAAGTTACCATAAAAAACCAATACCCCCTTCCACGAATAGACAATTTGTTCGACCAAATTCAAGGGGAAAACTATTTCTCAAAAATCGACCTCCGATCTGGTTACTATCAAGTTAAATCCAGGAGGAAGATGTGTCCAAAATAGCATTTCGAACTCGCTATAGTCATTATGAATTCTTAGTTATGCCTTTTGGGCTGACTAATGAACCCGCGGTTTTCATGGACCTCATGAACCGAGTTTGTAAGCCGTACCTTGACAAATTCGTTATCGTGTTTATTGATGACATTTTGATATATTCAAAAACCAAAGAGGACCATGAGTAGCATTTATGAACCATCTTGGAGTTGTTAAGGCAGGAAAAGCTGTATGCCAAGCTATCAAAATGCGAGTTTTGGCTACAAGAGGTACAATTTTTAGGGCACGTTGTTAACCGGCACGAAATCCATGTAGACCGAAGCAAAATTGAAGCAATTAAAAATTGGCAAGCCCCGAAGTCACCGAAAGAGATTCGCCAATTTTTGGGATTAGCTGGGTATTATCGAAGCTTTATTGCTAACTTTTCCAACATAGCCCAGCCTTTAACCCTTTTGACTCAAAAAGATCGTGCTTAAGATTGGGGAGAAGAACAAGAAGCGGCTTTTCAATTACTAAAACGGAAACTATGCCAAGCCCCGATAGTGAGTCTTCCAGAGGGAACTGATGATCTGGTAGTTTATTGTGACGCGTCCAGGAAAGGCTTAGGATGTGTACTAATGCAAAGAAATAAAGTCATAGCATATGCTTTTCGCCAGTTGAAGGTGCACGAGAAGAATTATACTACCCACGACTTGGAATTGGGCGTGATTATCTTTGCATTTAAGATCTGGAGGCACTATTTGTATGGCACTAAATGCACAGTATGCACCGACCACAAGAGCCTACAATACATTTTCGACCAAAAAGAGCTGAACATGAGGCAGAGAAGATGGGTAGAATTATTGAATGATTATGACTGTGAAATACGATATCATCCGGGCAAGGCTAATATAGTAGCAGATGCCTTGAGCAGGAAAGATAGAATCAAACCATTATGGGTCCGAGCACTTGGAATGATCGTCCAAACAAGCCTTACCAAACAAATTCGATCTACCCAAAATGTAGCTTTAAAAGAAAATCATTTGGAAAATGAAGATTTGCATGGTAACGAACAGAACTTTGAAGAAAGAACCGATGACATTTAATACTTCAAAAACCGAGTTTGGATTCCCACTATTAACAATTGCGGGATTTATGTCACACCCCGACTAGCACAATGCGGAAGCGTTAAACGGGAATGTAACAGACACCTCTGGTATCAACAACATTGCTTATAAAGAAATATTACAAACTAATTTACATTATATTACTTTGATTTATCTTTGTTCACAACTAGGCGTTACAACAAAATATGTTCGTTATACTATTCTATTCGTACTAATAACCTTGTGTCTATTCACATAGCATCAAGCACGATCCACGACAGGTAGCACATCATCACATTATTCCAACTTTGGTAGCATTCCTGAAAAGCAGTTTAAAACGGGTCAACTACTGGAGTTGGTGAGTTTCACGAGTTTTGAGAAAACAGTTATGAGTAATCACGAGTAACATTTGTAATTATGATATAAGTATGTATGTAAATAATGTAATTATACTAAGCTATAGTGAAGCCTTGACTGTTTGTGCTGCGTGCATGCATTTCCCACGCCCAATCAACCACTGTGGCTCTCCTTTCGCCCACAACATGCCCCGGTAGCTATGTCTAACACTACATAGCCTGTTTATTAAGTATGGTCGTGTGCAAACGGCGCTATGTGACACGACAACCAGGCCGATTCCGTTTGGGTTTCTCAAACCAATAGTACTATTCACAAGCCACCGGCTCGAAGTTAATCACTGTGATCGTGGGGACTTTCGTGTGTTAGCACTTGGATAATTCACATCATTACAAGTTTCAAATATGTATTCGTAATCAAACATGCTTTTCACCCCAAAAGTTTGTAAAGCTGTTTAAAGAGTGCGGTCATGAAACTTACTGTTTAGTAGATAATCAGTACTGAGTCAGCTCGTGGTTTGCTCGATTCGCTATCACTAGTTCCTATAATCAATATTATAATAATATTAATATTTTAATATTATTATAATTTCAATACTAAACTGGGCTGTATATCTAATATGGGTATAGCTGGAATGCCCAGAAAGTGTCAATAGGCTTAGGTTGTGATGTTGTTCAATGTCTGATACTTAAAATCGAACTTGGCTCAGTTTTCCCGTTTTCCCAGCTGGGCCAAGTTGTTCCTTTATGCGTTCGGAAAACAGTTATGGGGATGTAAGCTTGGGTAAATGTGTTAGTCGATAAAATGATTAAATTATAAAGAAAGATCACATATTGGGGTTCTGGATTCGCTATGGGGTTCTGATATTCCCGCAGCCGTTTATTCAGTTTGATTTGAAGAAAAGTGCGCACAATTTATCCACATTGTCCGGGTTTCTCATAAAAAGGTTCGTTTTTACATATTTAATCCAAAAATATGATTTTTGATCACTCTTGGTGTTCTGATATTCCCGCAGCCGGTTTTTATCATAACTGAGTTTGTTTAACATTCAAATTAGCATAATTAATTAACCGTTAATCATTAAATTATGAAAATTTAGCCACTTATCAAATAAAATATGTAGATTTTTATAAAAATATTTCTGGAATTATTTACTAGTTTATTAATTTATAAAAATTCATTTACCTGCTATATTTAGCCTGAAAATTGTCCGTTTATCCCAAACAATTTCCAAAAATTCCTGAATATTATATCTCAAAACAATCTGTATCAATTCTAGAATGTAACAACCTTGTTCAATATTCTTTTCGGGCCAAATTTGACTATAAAAATTCAATTAAACGCGAATGCACTAAACCTACTTAGGCTTCTCCAAATGCTCCCAAATTTCATATATGGTCAAAATATAACAAACTTGAGTTCCCCAAAAATTCTCATAATTTTTCAAGCATTTTAACTATTTTTCCTAATTAAACGTCTCAATTTGGTAATAAATTCGCCAAATATTCACAGATGGTCGAAAATTACCAAATTTGGACAAGGACTCATTGATATGGTCCCTTAAAATATGCAAATCACAACCTTAACCTAAATAGCCCGTAAATGAGCGATTCAGCATTACCTTAACGAGTTTGGCTCGTTTTTGCCTTTCTAATCAAGGTTTCAAGCTCTTGTGCTTTTATGCAGGCTAGATACAAGTCCTATATCACAAACCAAGCAAATTTTCATCAACATAACAGCTCTTGACTTAGAGTTTCGGCTAGGGTGTAAAAACAAACTTTTGAACCGTAAAAATGCCATTTCAATCCTCTAATATGTGTTTATGGCCAAAAAAAACTATAAAACCATGTTCCTTACCATGTGTATGATCAAAACATGTTTATGGACCATTTTTAGGGTTTTTACATGGTTAGTAATGATTTTTAGCAATTAACCCATGTTTATATGGTGTTAAACATCATTAAAATTGGTTAAAAATGTCTAGTTTAGTAAACTTACTTAGGTTTCTTTAAGGCTAAGCTGAAGAACACGAGGAAAGGTCTAGAAATTTTGAAGTTTGATGTTAAAAATATCTAAGTTTCTTATACATTAAGTTTGTTATATAATAATCAAAATAATAAAAAAAAATAATAATAAATGGCGACCGCAAGGGTTGGGCCTCCCCTTGGGCCCCATTTTAACCCATTTATCTTGGTTTTCGTGCCCGGATGTGAAATCTCGACTCCAAATTTATTTCGGGTCTGATTTTTGGCGCGAAACCCATTTATTAGCTTATATTAATTATATATCACTTATAGATGGCCCCCCGGGATATCTGGGTCATAACCAGACCCGTTTGGTTAATCGTTCGATCGTTATGTTATAAGCGTTTATTTGCTTAATCGGTAAATATGTATTGAGGTATACCTGGTTTTGGATCAAATGTCACATTCTCCCCCCGTTAGAAAATTTTGTTCCCGAAATTTGATCATTCAACTTTGCCCTTATTTGGAAATATGTGCGGGTATTTCTTTTTAAATTCGGACTTTCGTGAATTCGGGTCCCCGTTCTGAATTCCACCGAACTTTGACCAGAGAGATTTTGTTATGTCTTAATTGTTTTATTTTCCCCTCTAGTATTTCCACTGGTTCCTCCACGAAGTTTAGTTTCTCATTTATGTTTAAGTCTTTTAGTGGTACAATTTTGGTTTCGTCTATAAGACACTTTTTCATATTCGAAACATGAAAGACATAGTGTATGGAACTTAACTCCAAAGGTAATTTCAGTTTGTAGGCTACAGAACCGATCTTAGAAATAACTTCATACGGCCCAATGTATCTTGAAGCTAGTTTACCGAATCAAATGACACCTTTCCACGGGGATACTTTGAGGAATACTTTATCACTTACTTCAAATGACAACGGTTTTATGTGAACATCAGCGTAACTTTTCTGTCTATCTCGGGCTATTTTCAATTTAGTAGTGATCTTACCGATTTTGTCAGTGGTTTCTTGAATCAAGTCAGATTGGGTAATTTGAGTATCTTCAACTTCAGTCCAGCACAAGGGTGATCTACATTTCCGACCGTACAGTGCTTCGTATGGTGCCGCTTGAATGCTACTGTTATAGCTATTATTGTATGAAAATTCAATCAGTGGAAGATGTTGATCCCAGTTCCCACCGAAGTCTAGTACACAAGCACGAAGCAAATCTTCTAAGGTTTGAATGGATCGCTCAGATTAATCGTCAGTTTGGGGATGATAGGCGGTGCTTAGGTCAATTCGGGTTCCCAAGGCTTCTTGTACAGCTTGTCAGAATCGAAAGGTGAAATGGCTATCACGATCAGAGATGATTGAAACGGGCATGCCATGTCAGGAAATGATTTCGCTGATGTAAATGTGAGCAAGTTTTTCGGTTGTGTAAGTGGTATGAATTGGAAGGAAGTGGGCGGATTTGGTTAATCGGTCAACTATTACCCATATTGCATCGTTTCCTCGGGAGGTTTTAGGAAGGTGTGTCACAAAATCCATGGTAATTTTTTTCCATTTCCATTGCGGTATCTCTGGTTGGTGTAACATTCATGAAGGTTTTTGATATTCAACCTTAACCCTCGCACAAGTTAAACATTTACCGACATACGTGGCTATATCCTTCTTCATACCGGGCCACGAATAATACTCTTTCAAGTCTTTGTACATCTTATCTGACCCTAGGTCTTGGACTTATGGGCTTCATCCATGATCAAATTATGACATTTGAGCTAAAACCAGGTACACCTCGATACGTATTTACCGATTAAGTAAATAAACGCTTATTACATAACGATCGAACGATTAACCGAACGAGTCTGGTTATGACCCAGATATCCCGGGGGGACATCTATAAGTGATATATGATTAATATAAGCTAATATATTAGTAATATGGCCTTAGTTCGATAGCAAACAAGTTAAACGAAAGCATGCTCGTTTAACTACCCGCTATAGATTTAAACACGAAAGATAGTTACAAACCAAGCATTGTATCATCCGTTAAGCCGAAAAAGACTTACAAAACATTTATTTGAAATGTTTTAAGCGATCCGTGAAAATATTTTCGAATTAAACAAATGTATACTATGTTTTTACCATTTTATACAAAAATAGCCGAAAAACACTCATTTCCGCACTGTTTGACGCACCTGATAATTTTTTCGTGCCAAAAACCGGACATGAAATAAATTTGGAGTCGGGGTTTCGCGTCCGGGAATGAAAACCAAGATAAATGGGTTAAAATGGGGCGCAAGAGGAGTCCCAACCCTTGCGGCCGCCATTTATTATTATTTTTTTATTATTTTGATTATCATATAACAAACTTTATGTATAAGCAACTGTAACATCCCAAATTTCATGAGATATTTAAAAAGATCGAGGTTGAATGTATTATAAAGGTTACACGTAGTTATCTAAAGTACGAGGGGGTAAAGTGTTATTAGGTCAAAAGTTGAACATGGAACCCTACCCACTTCCTATAAATAGAACCATCATCTTATGTTACTACCTCATCACCTCCATCCTCATTCTTCACCCAAAATCCCATTTTTTGAGAGAGCAACCCACAAAAATCCGGCGATTCCCGGAGATCTAGCCGTCAGATCAGTCTCAAATTTTAACTGAGTGTTCATAGGATATAAAAGAAGAATTCCGCCGGACGGATCTTCGATCAGAGGTCTGGAAGCACGGTTTTTATCAGCAAATCCGTAACAGTGGGAAATGAAGTTTTCCAGCAACTGTTTGGGTTTTCCGGTGACGGTGGCGGCGGATTCTGGCAGCGCTGGTAGAGCTCGGCGACCCGGTCGCGTGGACGCTTGAATCACTCAGTTCTGAGTTTGTTTGATATGATTTTGGTCTATTCGAGTGATTTCGAACATAAACCTCAAAGGTGACGTTTGGTCTATGAGAAATACGAGTTCAGGGTCAGGTGCATGGGGTCAGAATGTGCCGAAAGTTGAGAAAGAGTAAAATCAGGTCCTAAGGAAGAGTCACAGAGTAAAATAGCTTTAAAATGGCAAAAAGGATGTAAAAAAATGGGTTTTTCGCATGAGAAGAGAAATTCCCATGAGAAGAGAAATTCCATGAGAAAAGAAATTCCCATGAGAAGAGAGATTCCATGAAAAGAGAAATTCCCATGAGAAGCGAAATTCTTCCCATGAGAAGAGAAATTCCACGAGAAGCGAAATTCCCATGAAAAGCGAAATTCCCATGAGAAGAGAAATTCCCATGAGAAGCGAAATTCTTCTATGAGAAATTCTTCCATGCGAAATTCCATGACCCCCGTTAGTTGAGGGTTTCATTAGCATAGATATAAGAGATACTGGTAACAGATAATTGACACGCGTAATGTATTGTACAGTTAGCCGTGCACAACTAAAGAAGGGCATTACCATTAACGGCGAGAGAAACCAACTCCAGGTGAGTTCTACCCCTTTATTTGTTAAGTTTTCGGGGCTGTGTGTATACTCCTATGTGGTAGATAATACACTTACTTGATTGGTAAGGGTATGATACGTGTATGATTGTGTATTGAATGAATTGTTACACAATGATTGTATGCACGAGTATGTATATATAGTTATAACTAGAAAATATGTAAAGTATGCCCGCATGATAAAGATATGGTTATTCGAGACAAAATGGACCAGACCCTTATAATATCTGTGATGATAGGGACCAGACCCTTATAATATCTATGACGATAGGGACCAGACCCTCATAATATTTGTGATGTTAGGGACCATACCCTTATAATATCTGTGATGATAGGGACTAGACCCTCATAATATCTGTGATGTTAGGGACCAGACCCTTATAATATCTGTGATGTTAGGGACCAGACCCTTATAATATCTGTGATGTTAGGGACCATACCCTTATAATATCTGTGATGTTTAAGATAGAATAGCTTATGGTATACCATAGGGTTTTATGAAAGAAAGTATGTAAGTGCGTAAGCATGTATGTAAAGTATGCATGAAAGAAGTGATAGTAAATAAGGTATGAATACGTATCTTCGGACACGTATGAGTATGGTATGAATGTATTATTTGCTTAACTAGAACTCGCTTAGCGTAGCTGACTTTTAGTATGCACGCAGGCAAATAGGTTGAGGCAGCTGGCTTGAGAAGGAACACATGGCACAAGCTAAAGAGACTGGCATCCATGAAGAAGTGTCATGACTATTTTATGTTAATATTTATGAAAAGACAACTTATATGTTAAGACATGATTTGATGTTTTTTAATGTAATGCATGAAGTTTTAATTATTCCGCGAAATTTTAATTAACTCTGATTTAGAACTATGTTTATGAGTAAATCCAACACCGAATGTAAGACTACCGGGAACGGGGCCTTACAAGTTGGTATCAGAGAATAAGTTCGAGATAAATAAGCATCCTACGTGCTTAGACTCGAACAGAGAATGATACTTAAGGAAGAAAGAGAAGAAAGATGCCAGTCCGAGAATGCCATGTGTCGCTCAAGCAAGCTCGAGAACGGTAAAGTACATAATTAAGTTCATGTAAATATTTGAGAATGTATGTATATGCATGTTAAATGAAAGTATAAGAATGTATAAATGCTAGCTTAAATTGCTAGAGAAGAATGTGTGTATGTTAGCTTAATTGCTATAGAAGGATGTATGTATGTTAGCTTACTTGCTAAAGAAGAAAGTGTGTATGCTAGCTTAAATGCTAGGGATAAGAATGTAGGTTATTTGTATGTTTGCATGATTGAGTAGTAGAAACTAGCACAAGTGAACTCATAAAGGGAAGTATGTAGGACCTGAGGAGTAATGTAAAAAGTTAATTACACTTGGCCATTGTCATTAACTACTTACCTTACAAATCATGTGCTAACTAATTCCTGGAGTGATAATGTTTGTGTTCCTTAGAGAAAAGATAGGACGAATGTTGTAAAGAGACGAGCACGAGGACGTCGTACTGGATGCTGCGGTAGGACACGTGTCAACCTGACACCTTTTGAAGAAATGTGTGATAACGTGATATACAAAAGAAGTAGAATTCCAACCGAAGGAAGTAACGAAGAAGGATCACATTTGGAGCTTGTAGCCAAAAACATTAAGGGATTTACTCAATTGTTTCGCATTTCAATACCAATAACGCTCGTGGAAGCATTTAAAGGCTACCCAGATTGGGAATCCAAGTGGAAGCAACATGAAGGAAACTGAGACAAGTCAAGTTAAATGAGCTAAACATGTAGTATACAGGCAATAGTTGACTCTATAAGGGAACTTGTTGGGATCGTTGGTGATGAAGCGAATGTTGAGATGGTAGAAATGATACGGGTGACTGTCAAGGAGTCCTAATCGAAAAGGCATAAAAGGATGAAGCTACGTGGTGTAGCGAGTGTGAAAGAAGAATACTAGGAAGAATGTTGTTATGTACGTGAGACTGTTATGAAGAAACCACTAGTGGTACTTTAGTTAAAATCTCGTGAGTGGTTAAGAATTGTAAAATAGAACTAGAAGGACGTGATTTCCTTGCTACTAGTTATGCTATGGTCTTAAGAGGGCTCGACGCAGTTGGGAATGGATTAGCCGTCTGAGTTTAAGGCTCAGATAGTCTGTAAGAGTGAATTGTTAAGATCAAAATCTTTAGATAGTGGTACGACGACTGTGTACGGTGATAAAGAAAGTTTAGGGCTTAACGTCATTTCGATTATAAAAGCTAAAGGTTTGATAAGGCTAGGGTACAGTGCCTACCTGGCGTATGTTGTCAAGGCTACGACCGAGACAAAAGGATTGAAAGACGTTCCTATAGTTCTTGACTATCCAGAAGTGTTCCCAGATTACCTTCATGGGTTACCACCATAACGAGAGGTAGAATTTCAGATTGAGCTAATACTAGGAGCACAGCCCGTCGCGAAAGCGCCTTACTGTCTGGTGCCATCCAAGATGAAAGAGTTAGTGTCCCAACTTCAAGAACTCCTTGATAAAGTTTTATAAGACCGAGTGTTTTCCTGGTGGGTGCACCGGTGATGTTCGTGAGGAAGAAAGACGGAAGTATGAGAATGTGTATAGATAACCGCGAGTGGATAAGCTTACGGTGAAGAATAGATATTTGTTGCCATAGATTGACGATCTGTTTGATTCGTTACAAGATGCTAGTTGGTTCTTCCGAATAGATCTCAAGATCTAGTGATCATCAGTTTAAGGTGAATGAGGCAGACATCCCAAAGACATCATTTCGAACGCGATATGGACATACAAGTTTTTCATGATGTCGTTTAGATTGACAAATGCTCTGGCAACATTTATGATTATGATGGATAGGGTACGTCGTCCGATGTTGGACAAATCTGTCGTTGCCCTCATTGACGATAATTTTGATATATTCAAGGAATAAGTCTGACCATGCTGGTCACTTGAGAAAAGTGTGAGACATGAAGAAAGAGAAACTGTATGTTAAGTTTCCAAGTGTACCAACTATGCTGATCACAAGAGTTTGAAGTACTTCTTCAAGAAGTAAGAACTGAATAGGAGGCAGAGAAGATGGTTAGGGTTGACAAAGGATTTGGATTGAAAAAAAATCAAGTATTATCCTGGTTAGGCCGATGTGGTCGCTGACACAGTAACCCATAAAGGGTAAGAAGTTATCGCGACAATTAAGTCGTATAATTTAGTTCGCACTTCAGATTTCATGAGCGAGATTTGCAAGGTGCAGTAAAAGTTATAAATGATGAGGGCTAGATAAAGAAAAAAAAAGGAAGAATATTCGGGTTACACCAAGATGTGTAGAAGTACTAACGGTGGCCGGGTATGAAGGACAAAGTGATAGAATATGTTAGTAAGTGTTGACCTGCTCGCAAGTCAAGGAAGAGCGAAGCTGTATGGAAAGATACAACCATTAGAAGCACTAGAATGGAGATGAGAACACATCACCATGGATTCCATAACTAAGCTACCGCGTACAGCTAGAAACCATGATACCATATGTGTGATGGTGGACCATTTGAAGGAAGGTGCTCACTATATACCAATACGAGAAGCTATCTCGTCAAAAATGTTAGTTAGAGTATACATCAGCAAGGTGGCGGTAAGCCATATAGTGTCGTTATCAATTGCGTCGAACGAAGATGCTAAGTTTACATTGAGGTTGTAAAAGGAAAGATGTTGGTTACACTGAAGGCAGATACTAAAGGTAAAACCTCTAAGTAGAAGTTGATTAAAGATGAGTTCATGGTATGTGACACTATGAGAGGACAAGATACCTGGCCTATACAGATAAGAACAACCGCAAGTGTTATGAAGGTGGAACCAGCAAAAACTGTTGGTGCATTTTGTGACCGTCGCTATGCAATTCTGATCAGCGGAAACGATGTACGAAGTTAGGACAACTTCGCCATAGGCGAAGTTAGAACAACTTCGCCATAGGCGAAGTTGTAACAACTTCTGCCATAGGCGAAGTTAGAACAACTTCGCCTACAGGCCCAAGCCCTTGAAGTTGTTTATATATATATATATGTGTGTCTTGGTTAGGTTTGTGTATCCAGAAAATTAGAGTGTGTTTTGTGTAGTTCAATTGTCTAGAGAGAAATCCAGAGGGAGAGTCGTTTGGGACGGCCCGAGGTAGAGCTCACCTCGGGTCGCCGTCATTTGTTTTCGTGTTTGGTGTGTAACGAGTTATGATTATTATATGAAAGGATCTGCAGATGTGTTTATCCCATTCGTGTGTTTGTTCGTGTATGTGTTTTGTGTGTAATCGTGTTCTTCGTCTTCTACAACATAAACGAGTCTAGGAGGATTCTGCACTCCTAGACATCGTGCGGATCTCGTATCGATCGGCTACGCCCCGGGGGGACTTACAGAAACACATCAAGATGATGCAATAAAACTAAGGACGGAAAATGTAAAGACATGTAAGGAAGGCATAGGGATGGTTTAGAATTATGTTTATGGGATTATGTCATGCCTGATACACATGCAACTCATGGAGAAGGCGGACATCCATTGGGTTAGGCTTATGAATTGAGTCTTAAAACGAATGAATAGTGTTGTGACTGATAATCATGTGATCATGATTGAGAAGTCATCTAGAATGGTAACGATAGAATAGTATTATAAATGTCCATATAAAGGTCAAGACATGCCTAGAAAGGAATTGGTTAAGGAAAATAGTTATGATATATCGGGCCAACCTGATATGCAGCAAGCAACAATGTTGGTTCATAGGACAACACGATACTTGATTAGTCAATAAATGGAAGATGCATCAACATGGACTTCATGATCAAGCTACCTTGGAAAGCTATAACTCATGAACCCTATGTCTTAGTAATGAGCTACAAATGGAAGGAGAATTAAATGGTGATTTAAGAAGTTCTCCGTCAAATTATGTCACGATTGTGCTCAAGGATTGTATGAGGTATTCTAACTTAAGGAATAGACAAAGGGATTTCAGGGAGAAATCCTTAAGAAGAAACTGAGAAGGGTTCATTTTATGGAATTAATATGCTTTGAGCGTATTGCAAATCAGTATATTTGCTAAAGGATGTGACTAGGCAGAGGGGTCATTTAGTGCGAAGTGTTGTGATAGTAGGTGTAGTGTTTCCATATGAGGAGAAAGCAAGAAAAGCATTCTTAAGGAAATGATGCGGACTTGATAAGTCTAGGAGAAGGAAGTATACCATCGAGGACTTCATGGACAAGCTACCAAAGACAGCTAAAACTCATAAGCATCACTCGATGATTGTATGACAAAGGACAAACCGATAAACAAGGAAACTAAGGTGGCACAGAAAAGTATATGAATACAGGAGGTATTCCTTTTATAAGGACTAAACAGGTTTCGAGGACGAAACCTCTTATAAGGTGGTTAGATTTGTAACATCCCAAGTTTCATGAGATATTTTAAAGGATCGAGGTTGAATGTATTATAAAGGTTACACGTAGTTATCTAAAGTACGAGGGGGTAAAGTGTTAATAGGTCAAAAGTTAAACATGCAACCCTACCTACAAAGATCTGGCGATTCCCGAATATCTAGCCGTCGGATTGGTCTCAAATTTTAACTGAGTGTTCATAGGATATACGAAGAATTCCATCGGACAGATCTTTGATCAGAGGTCGGAAAGCACCGTTTTTATCAGCAAACCCGTAAAAGTGGGAAATGAAGTTTTCCGGAAACTGTTTGGGTTTTCCGGCAACGGTGGCTGCGGATTCCGGCGGCGGCAGCTGGCGGCGATGGTAGAGCTCAGCGACCCGGTCGCGTGGCCGCTTGAATCATTTAGTTCCGAGTTTGTTTGATATGGTTTTGGTCTATTTGAGTGATTTCGAACATAAACCTTAAAGGTGACGTTTGGTCTATGAGAAATCCGGGTTCAGGATTACGTGCATGGGGTCAAATTGTGCCGAAAGTTGAGAAAGAGTAAAATCAGGTCCTAAGGAAGAATCACGATGTAAAATAGTTTTAATATGGCAAAAAGGATGTAAAAAATGGGTTTTTCGCATGAGAAGAGAAATCCCATGAGAAGCGAAATTCCATGAGAAGCGAAATTCCCAAGAGAAGAGAAATTCCCATGAGAAGAGAAATTCCATGAGAAGCGAAATTCCAATGAGAAGAGAAATTCCATGAGAAAAGAAATTCGAGAAGAGAAATTCCCATGAGAAGAGAAATTGCATGAGAAGAGAAATTCCCATGAGAAGAGAAATTGCATGAGAAGAGAAATTCCCATGAGAAGAGAAATTCCATGAGAAGCGAAATTCCCATCAGAAGAGAAATTCCATAAGAAGCGAAATTCCCATGAGAAGAGAAATTCCCGTGAGAAGAGAAATTCCCATGAGAAGAGAAATTCCCATGAGAAGGGAAATTCATCCATGAGAAATTCTTCCATGCGAAATTCCATGACCCCCGTTAGTTGAGGGTTTCATTAGCATAGATATAAGAGATACTAGTAACAGATAATTGACACACGTAATGTATTGTACAGTTAGCCGTGCACAACTAAGGAAGGGCATTACCATTAACGGCGAGAGAAACCGATTCCAGGTGAGTTCTAGCCCCTTTATCTGTTATGTTTTTGGGGCTGTGTGCATACTCCTATGTGGTAGATAATACACTTACTTGATTGGTAAGGGTATGAGACGTGTATGATTGTGTATTGAATGAATTGTTACACAATGATTGTATGAACGAGTATGTATATATAGTTATAACTTGAAAATATGTAACGTATGCCCGCATGATAAAGAAATGGTTATTCGAGACAGAAGGGACCAGACCCTTATAATATCTGTGATGATAGAGACTAGACCCTTATTATATCTGTGATGATAGGGACCAGACCCTCATAATATATGTGATGTTAGGGACCAGACCTTTATAATATCTGTGATGATAGGGACCAGACCCTCATAATATCTGTGATATTAGGGACCAGACCCTTATAATATCTGTGATGTTAGGGACCAGACCTTTATTATATCTGTGATGTTAGGGACCAGACCCTTATAATATCTGTGATGCTTAAGATAGAATAGCTTATGGTATACCATAGGGTTTTATGAAGAAAGTATGTAAGTGCGTAAGCATGTATGTAAAGTATGTATGAAAGAAGTGATAGTAAATAAGGTATGAATACGTATCTACGGACACGTATGAGTATGGTATGAATGTAATGTATGTTATTTGATTAACTAGAATTCGCTCAGCGTAGCTGACTTTTAGTATGCACACAGGCAAATAGGTTGAGGCAGCTGGCTTGAGAAGGAACACATGGCACAAGCTAAAGAGACTGGCATTCACGAAGAAGTGTCATGACTATTTTATGTTATATTTATGAAAAGACAACTTGTATGTTAATACATGATTTAATGTTTTGTAATGCAATGCTTGAAGTTTTAATTATTCCGCGAAAGTTTTAATTAACTCTGATTTAGAACTATGTTTATGAGTAAATCCAACACCGAATGTAAGACTACCAGGAACGGGGCCTTACAGCAACTTAGATATTTTTAACATCAAACTTCAAAATTTCTGGACCTTTCCTCGTGTTCCTCAGCTCAGTCCCAAAGAAACCTAAGTAAGTTTACTAAACTCATCATTTTTATCCAATTTCAATGATGTTTAATACCATATAAACATGGGTTAATTGACAAAAATCAATCCTAACCATGTAAAAATCCTAAAAATGGTCCATAAACATGTTTTGATCATACACATGGTAAATAACCTGGTTTTATAGTTTTTTTTGGCCATAAACTCGGATTAGAGGATTGTAACGGCATTTTTACAGTTCAAAAGTTCGTTTTTATACCCTAGCCGAAACCTTAAGTCAAGGGCTGTTATGTTGATGAAAATTTGCTTGTTTTGTGATATAGGACTTGTATCTAGCCTGTATATAAGCACAAGAGCTTGAAACCTTGATTAGAAAGGGAAAAAACGAGCCAGACCCGTTAAGGTAATGCCGAATCACTCGTTTACGGGCTGTTTAGGTTAAGGTTGTGATGTACATATTTTTAGGTCTTGAAATTTTGCCAGGAAATCAGGGACCATATCAATGAGTCACTATCCAAATTTAGTAATTGTTTGACCATCCGAGCATATTTGGCGAATTTATTACCGAATTGGGACGTTTAATTAGGAAAAATAGTTAAAATGCTTGAAAAACTATGAAAATTTTTGGGGAACTCAAGTTTGGTATATTTTGATTACATATAAAATTTCGGAGCATTTGGAGAAGCCTAAATAGGTTTTGTGTATTCGCGTTTAATTGAATTTTATAATCAAATTTGGCCCGAAAAGAATATTGAACAAGGTTGTTACATTCTGGAATTAATATAGATTGTTTTGGGATATAATTTGAGCATTCAGGAATTTTTGTGGAATTTTTGGAAATTGTTTGGGATAAACGGATGATTTTCAGGCTAAATATAGCAGGTAAAATGAATTTTTATAAATTAATAATCCAGTAAATAATTTTAGAAATATTTTTATAAAAATCTATATATTTTATTTGATAAGTGGCTAAATTTTCATAATTTAATGATTGACGGTTAATTAATTATGCTAATTTGAAAGTTAAACAAACTCAATTATGATAAAAAACAACAAGTTCGTGATTAACGAACCTGCGGGAATATCAGAACACCAAGAGTGATCAAAAATCATATTTTTGGATTAATTATGTAAAAACAAACCTTTTTATGAGAAACCCGGACAATGTGGATAAATTGTGCGCATTTTTCTTCAAATCAAACTGAATAAACGGAAACGAACCCCGTAGCGAATCCAGAACCCCAATATGTGATCTTTCTTTATAATATAATCATTTTATCGACTAACACATTTACCCAACCTTACATCCCCATAACTGTTTTCTGAACGTATAAACGAACAACCTGGCCCAGCTGGGAAAACGGGGGAAACTGAGCCAAGTTCGATTTTAAGTATTAGACATTGAACAACATCACAACCTAAGCCTATTGACACTTTCTGGGCATTGCAGCTATACCCAGATTAGATATACAGCCTAGTTTAGTATTGAAATTATAATAATATTAAAACATTAATATTGTTATAATATTGATCATAGGAACTAGTGATAGCGAATCGAGCAAACCACGAGCTGACTCAGTACTGATTATCTAATAAACAATGAGTTTCATGACCCTACTCTTTAAACAGTTTTACAAACTTTTCAGGTGAAAAGCATGTTTGATTACGCATACATATTTGAAACTTGTAATGATGTGAATTATCTAAGTGCTAACACACGAAAGTCCCCACGATCACAATGATTAACTTCGAGCCGGTGGCTTGTGAATAGTACTATTGGTTTGACAAACCCAAACGGAATTGGCCTGGTTGCCGTGTCACATAGCGCCATTTGCACATGACCATACTTATATAAACAGGCTATGTAGTGTCAGACATAGCTACCGGGGCATGTTGTGGGCGGAAGGAGAGCCACAGCGGTTGATTGGGCGTGGGAAATGGATGCACGTAGCACAAATAGTCAAGGCTTCACTGTAGCTTAGTATAATTATATCATTTACATACATACGTACATACTTATATCATAATTACAAGTGTTACTCGTGATTACTCATAATTGTTTTCTCGAAACTCATGAAAGTCACCAACTCCAGTAGTTAACCAGTTTTAAACTGCTTTTCAGGATTGGTACCAAAGTTGGAATAATGTGATGATGTGCTACCTGTCGTGGGTCGTGCTTGATGCTATGTGAATAGATGCAAGGTTATTAGTACGAATAGAATAGTGTTACGAACATATTTTGTTGTAACGCCTAGTTGTGAACAAAGATAAATCAATGTAATATAATGTAAATTAGTTTGTAATGTTTCTTTATAAACAATGTTGTTGATACCATAGGTGTCTGTTACATTCCCGTTTTACGCTTCTGCATTGTGCTAGTCGGGGTGTGACATTAACGCCGGGTTAGGCTCGTTATCGCGTTTATTTGGGCCAACGCCAAGGATCGGCTCATCGCCCTTATCTATTGGGCTTGTCCCCACGTTTTATTGGGCTTGTCCCCACGTTTCTTTGGGCTTGTCCCCACGTTTTATTGGGCTTGTCCCTGAGATGGTTAGATTTAGATCAAACTTTTCTAATTATTCTACTCTCTTTTGGTTACTTATTTTAACAAGTAAGCAATTCAAGAAGTAGTATAAGGATTCAAGATCCTCTATTCTAGCAACACAAAACACAAAACGGAAACCAAAAGAGTTATATTATCAACTAGCAAACCAAAAGTTGACCCGGGCTTCTCCAACAACAGGTGGACCATCCATCCGGGTCAAGCCTTTACAAGATTATCTTATGTCTATGCAGAAATTCAAAAGACAAAGGTGTTTAAGGCTTTATCCCCCAAAAGCTGAGGATCCCTTCACCGTAACCACCTTTGATAATTGTCTTTAGGATCATCGATCCTGAGAATTACTACTACTATTGTTCGAACATAAACCACCAACAAAAACCATTAAAACATCATAAAAAATGGGCTCCGGCCTTGTCTTCATATCCATCATCGCCCATTTCCCCGCTCATTCCTTCACCCCGCTACCATCACCTTCACCTACATCCTTAATCCCCAGCTATCTCCGGAATAGTGTTTTTAATCTGGAATGAAGAATGGTTATAAGGCGCCTCAATGCTGTAACCTAGGGATAATGATGAATCAGCAGGCAATGGTCACATCATTTTCTCTCCAACGGTTGCGATTCGAATTCTCGGGATAAACATGACAGCTGTTATCCATTCACACCTATCATGTTTGGGGGAAATTATTGGGACCAGGATTCTTGATCCTTGTGGAAAGCTATTCTTGGCGACTATTTCCAGGAATAAAGATCCTTTATGGATCAAGGATCCTCAACAGTTAATGCCTAGCTGAAGACTTGGTCAAAGCATTAAAGATTGTAGACGTTGGAAGGAGTTACAACTCGTTTACACAAGTCATGACCGCTCCAAGATTCTCGCAAAGACAATAAATTCTCTTTATGGCTAGTTATTATTTAATTATCCTTCTTGTAACTATATATAGGAGGTATTTAGATCACATGATACACAACACGTAGCATACGTAGAATTATACTAGCAAACACTTTGTACTCACGATCAGCTCTAATTCCACCTCTTGTAATCTTTTTAAGTTTAATGTAGTCGGTAGTGATAGTTTTTAGTACCCGAGATTTTTATGCCGGCGGGATACTAGTTACCAAGGGCTTTTCCTCGTATAAATCTCGGTGTTTATCTTTTGATATAGTCACTTTGATCATATTTGTCATACAAGCATCAATCCTCACATACGAATTTGGTTACTTGATCCTTAGACCGATTTTTGACCAAAACAGTGTTTACCAAGTAACTGACAGGTGTTTACACTATCATTTGAGACTTGATCTTGATAGTTTAGGAGCTTCAAATGGTGTTTAAAACTTCTGAAAACTTTGAAGGATTTTTATATTTTATTTTGTCATGGTATGGGTTCATTTTTAGATTGATTTTCATGTGAATTTGACAGCCACGGTAGCTCCTGTTTGATACGGTTTCATTTTTAGGTTGATTTCATGTGAATCCACCACCATCCTTTGTTGAAGGTGTGGTGGAAGATTTGGGTGAAAATGAAGATATTAATGATGGTACTGTAGTTAAAACGGTTAAAAACCGGAAAAAGAAACAAGTATAGAAAGTTAAATAACTCGATAGTTGGAAAAGAAACACCAATCGCCAAGAAAATGGGTCCAACAAATTAACCTGTTCCGTTTCCTCGGCTGAAGGCCCCAAGCTCAGGTGCCCTATAGTCGGTGTTGGATTTACTCACAAACTCGGTTTGTTACAGTGGAAGCACATACAATTTGTAGCGAAAGATTAAAATTTTTTTATAATAACTTGTATCTCTAGCAAGATCTTCATTATAGATAGCCTCGCACGCACCACAAGTTTGCCACGACGTCATGATACCTGCACGCATATTAAAAGTCAGCTACACGCTGAGTGAATTCTAGCATTTCTTTCTTTATATTAAAATACGATTTAGAAATAAAAACCTCATTCCACCATTCATACGTATCATAACATAAAGGCTTGACCTTCTTACACTTACTCCATACACACAAAAGCACGCAGAGGCTTGTCCCCACTAGCACTTACGCCACACAAATTACCCAGGAAAGCACGCAGAGGCTTTCCCTCACTAGTACTTACGCCATCCTACTTATAAACAAAAGCACGTAGAGGCTTGCCTTAACTAGCACTTACGTCACACAACTTTTACACGAAAGCACGTAGAGGCTTGCCCTCACTAGCACTTACATCACACAACTTATACACGAAAGCACGTAGAGGCTTGACCACACTAGCACTTACATCACGCAACTTATACACGAAATCATGTAGAGGCTTTCCCTCTCTAGCACTTACGTCCCACCACTTAGATGAAAGCACGTAGAGGCTTGCCCTCACTAGTACTTACATAAACCACTCATATATGCAAACATATAGAGGCTTAGCCCTCTCTAATGTTCACACCACACATCGTGTACATCTTATGCGAAGTTTGAGGAATTTGCCATCCTAACTTATTTTGCACGCAAGAGGCCCGAAGGCTCTGCACATGACCATGTACCCCCTTCTTCTATGCGTAACATTCGTACACGTTTACATTCAAATTATTATTCTACACAAGTATTAGCAGGGCTTCCTCCCTATCTCCTTTCTGTTATATCAACTAACCCATAACTGGCCTCTCTTACCATAGTATCCACATCTAGACCTTCTTACACGTATTATTCTATCTACCAATACGTTGTATCTGTAACTAGACCAAATTACCGTTACAACACATGATAGAACACAATATACGATTTTAGTCCTTTATTTTGTTCGTGCTCGTGCTTTTCTTTCCATAACCTATTATTGCTTCCATAAATGGAGCATCTGTCTATCATATAAGCACTTGCATGCTACTTCACGAGTATTCATGACATGGATAGGTATAAGGTACTACGACCCCCTGATGCCCACATCGTGACCTACTCACGTTCTTCATACATCCATAACATAAAGTAGTTAAGTAAATTTATTACTAGTTTACACATATACTCTCTCATATAAAACATGTCACATTCATCTTTTTATCTTCTTTCTTGAGTATACATACAACCCCAAAACTTTTAAAGGTAAAAGAGGGCTAGAACTCACCCGGAGAAGGTTCCTTTATGAGTTTATGGTCACAACTCTTCTCACTGAGCACGACTACCTGTTTAACAAGTTACAAGCATCAATCATCTATTTCTAACTATCACACACTTCTAGGTTAGTGAAACCCTTAACAAACAGGGCGGGGTGGTAGTTTTATTAATTTCTTGGTTTCGCCCGACTCCACTCATCTGGATCGATTCGAACCCCTTTAACTTAATTCAGATCGTTTTCCAATCGAGTCGAGCACTGAATCGACCCAACTCATTTTCCAGTCGATTTGAATAACTCGACCCAACCCAATTCCAGTCGAGTCGAATAAATTGACACAACTCAATTCCAGTTGAGTTGAATGACTAGACTCAACTCGATTACATTTATGTTGAATGACTATACTCAATTCGATTCCATTTGAGTTTAACGACTAAACTCAACTCGATTCCAGTTGAGTTGGATGACTAGACTTAACTCGATTCCAGTTGAGTTGAATGACTAGACTCAACTCGATTCTAGTTGAGTTGAATGACTGGACTCAACTCAATTCCAGTTGAGTTGAATGACTGGACTCAACTCAATTCCAGTTGAGTTGAATGATTGGACTCAAATCGTTTCCATTTGAGTGGAAAAACTAGACTCAACTCGATTCAATTTGAGTTGAATGACTAGACTCAACTCGATCCCATTTTTATTTTTGAGCCCTTTTTTCCGTTCATCCACTTTCTTACATCCAGATAAGTCTGCTTTATAATTAGAACGAATTTCGAGTCGTAACAACTCCATTACCTTGCTTAACACGGCCCGAACATCATTTATTTGTACCGCCTAAACTCAAGTAACTTGATTACAACCAAGTTTACATTTTTCTTGTTTCACAAGACCCAATTTTCCTTAGTCATTGCATCTTAACACAACCCGACATCAAAAAGCTAATCTTTAATCTAAAACATACCTTTCTAGAAATTGGTTTGGTTTGGTTCTTGGACCTCACGTGAATCTAGACGTGGTTTTGTTGCTTGATGTTTCTTGAATAAGAATCAACTTGTTTCTCTTGAATCTTGAATGAATGAGGGAGGAAGAGAGATCGTGTGTGTTCTGAGTATGTGTATGGAGGCATGAGATGGAGAATGAGTATGTTAAGGGTTTTGGTGAGGGTTAGGAGTTTAAATACTCCAAGCCCATGGACCTTAGGCCGGTATCCATTCTCAAGTCCATCTTTTATCTTCCAAGTCCACACTCAATTAATCAGTATTCAACGTAATTAAATAATAACACACAACTTATTAACTAACGGTGTTTTAATATTTATTCGTTAAAGAAGGATGTTACAAGTCTACCCCTCTTGTAAGTGGGTTCTTCTTCGGAACCTGCTTAATCCATGTAAAACGAATACTCCCTGTATCCACTTGTCCTTTTGCACTACACGGTCTCATGTTTTCTTGAACCGCCTTGCTAGCTTCTTGGGTTATCCTTCTCACTCCCGACCTTGCAATCACCGAGTCGTGTTCATGAATTTTAGCTTTTTTTTTCAAGGTAGCTCATCCACGAAGCCCTTGATGACATGCTTCTTATCCCTATTTAACAAGTCTTGCCCCATATTTTATGAGACATTGAAACATACTATTCTGACACTACTTTTTAGTTTAACTTATCAAGTTATGCATCACATGACTGTCATTCACACATGCATTCATAATATAATTCAATCCATAAATGTCATATTCAAACACGAGTCTACATTTTTAAATTTTACACAGTACGCATAAAATCTCTAACAGTCTCGTAGAATAAGTTTCGTACCACGACCATATCTTACAAATACAAGTCTGAACTTAAACATAAAACCGTACGCATTAAGCCAAGTAACCATCTCTACATAAAGTAAAACTTACGACAAGTAATTATTATTCCCTTGCAGTCTTCTAATTAGCTGGTAGACCCTACGCTACGCATTTCTCCTTTCCCCACCCGCAGCTTTGGATTCCCCACAATCCTTTGCTATATGACCTGCCTTGCCACTGTTGTAGCATTTCTGTTCTTCATTATATTCACGAGAGTAATGCCCTGTCTTTCCACATCGGTAGCACTTGTTTGGACCAGTATTGCATTCTCCAAGATGCAACTTACCACATACCTTGCATGCCTCTTTCCCTTCAATCCCCCTGGCACTATCCACAAAATCACTAGACCGTTTAGTAGGAGTGATTCCTTTCTTTTCCTTCTTCTCTTCCACCTCCACATCATCCACATCTAGATCGTCGTAAACCATCTCTGCTAGATCGATAGCAGAGTCAAATGTGGCAGGTTTACTGGTCCTAACTAAGGTGCGGACATTCTGAGGTAGTCTTCTGATGTAACAATTGATTCACTTTGCTTCAGTATTCACCATTTCAGGTACCAACCTGGACATGTGGTTGAACTTGATGGTGTGCTCGCGGTGTGTCATTTTCCCCGCCTTCATATTCAGAAACTTTAACTCAGCCTGTTCAACCTCAGCATCAACACAAAACCGCTTCATGGCCATCTCCTTTAGATCTTCCCACCTCATGGCCTTAATCTCCTCAGGGGTTTTTCTCTGCTCCGTAGTGTTCCACCAGAACATGGCCTCCTCACCAAACGAATGGGTAGCAAATCCCACTATTTGGTTGGATTCGGATAACTTTGTCTATAGTAGTTATCCATTGAAGAGTAGAGATTGCGTCCCCCATAACAGTCAGCATAGGTGGGCCACAACACTTAAACATTCTATAAGTGTACCCACCACGATCCTTTTCCTTCTTACAAACTCTCATAGAACGAACTTCGATTGAGTCACCCCCAGTCCCATCAACTCTCTCAGTTTCGTCTCATTCATCTCAGTAGTTTTGGTGTCACCCTCACTTGACTTCCTTGCACTCTTACTCCTACTGCCCATAGACTTTTCGAGTTGCACGTATTTCACTACGTTGGCCATAGCTTGAGCAATTGCATCTTGAATAGCAGGATCAAGTTGATACCCCTCATTGTTGCTTCGGTCTTGCCTAGCTGCCTTCCTTCCTCTCTGGTGTTAGTAACCGGTTCTTCAGAAGGTATCGGGATAATACGTGGCCTACCACGACGTCCCATGCGACCTCCCTGTCCAGTGACCTTTCTTGCATTGGCCATTCGAATTCTATAAGAAAACACAAACGCTATCACTCTAGGAATTACTTAGTACAAGACCTGTAAGGTAAACAATTAATGACTATGGCCAGTTGTAATTAACTAATCACATTACTCCTCTTGTCCTTTATACTTCCCTTCATGATCACACTTGTGCTGGATTCTAAAATACTCGCATTAATCATACTATAAACACTCACATATATACTTATCTCTAGCAATTAAGCTAGCATTCACAACAATTTATATCAAATCATGCACTCTAACACATGAACTTAATCATGCATTTTAACACATACTCTCTTTCATTCTATAGCATACATTAGCCATGTACTTTAACACATACTGTAAGACCCCGAACCCCGGGAGCCCCACAGTTGGTATTCATACAAAATATTATTTAAAGTAATTAAACTTGAAAATGGTTTCTTCCATTAAAAGAAACATCTCAGAGTGTAAATTTAGCGGAAAACATAAATAGTGAAGTAAGTTCCCTAAAACCCGAGAATTTTGCCCAAAACCAACTTTAAAATATAATTCATGAAACTATTTAAAATAAAATTGTTCAAAGTACATTCTTCCATCCACGTATGCCCTTCACCATCCAAGTAGCTTCGTGCACTTCCAAGCGATAAGGCATCCTCTTCCTAAGATGAAACTCACACTAACATACACACAAAGTCAGCTTGAGCTGAGTGAGTTCAAGTTTTAAGTAAATAATATCAGTAATAACAAATATGATAGACATATCAAAAGTTTTAAAGTAACAAGAGTGCATCCATTAAGTCATCAATACCGAAGATTAAACATTCTCATACATACATATACCAAAGATATATATGTAAACATCCGTTTAAGTACATCCCTATATATATAACAATATATATATATATATATATATATATATATATATAACATCCACGTATAACATCAGGGTCGAGCAAACGTACAACCCAAACACGTAATATCAACTTATGCAAACACAAAGTAGGCATATGCAACATCCGTAGTCGAAACGACTACAACTCAACCAAATATAGGCCAAACAATAATGTATATATGTATATATATATGTATATATATATATATATATATATATATATTTAACATCCCAAGGCCTACCATATACTAGCAAGCCTATATAAAATCGTTTAAAACATTTCATCAAGTAAGAAAAACATTTAGGTGTGCATGCTAGCCCAAAACTTGAAAAGAGTGAAAAGGGGCATCATGAACTCACCTGAGATCAACCAAACACCAGCAACGAGCTAGGAAATCTCTAAGTGCACACTTACAAGTAAGGGCCTATAAATTGTACACAACGCGTTACTAAACTAGACCGTAAGAACACACATGCCTAACGGGCCGCTCAGGCCCAACAACTTGGCCCGAGTCCCAACCCATACTCTTTTACTTTATCTCAGCCCTTAAAACCTTTCAATTAACCAAATCCACCCTACGATCATGGTCGGGGCTAACCATGATGCACAACTCACCCGTCGGTATGCAAATCGAGTCGAATACGCGCGCACTAAATCTTAAAAACCAATTTTCGAACAAATCAGCCCCAAATGAATCAAATTCCCATCTTAACCTTTTCATACATCATAATTATGTCCCTCGAGTTGATAGGGTCAACGGTTCCTTTTTACAACACTCACTTTAATGTTCAAACGACAATTTGCGCACAACCGACTCGATTAACTAATCACCAACCTAATCAGCCCCGAGTACAAAAAAAATAATTTTCCCACAACCCTTAAAACCCCTAGGGCTATACAAACTGATTCGGTTGGTCATTCAATCGATTAACGCATCAAACTCAACAATTGACGTTTCTACACCCGATAAACCCTATTTTTCGACTCAAAACCGATTGACCGACCTAAGCACCTTCAATGAATATGGTTTTTAAGTATGATGTACCACACATACCTAGGAGGACTTTGTTGCAAAACCTCACTCAAAACAGTCCCGGAAATGCTCAATTGGACAGCCACCCGGTTAACCTACAACAAGCCATTAATCGATCAATACGCGTGTTACAACGACCAATTATGGTGTAAAAGACTTGGGGAATCGTAGTACATACCTTGAATTGAAGTTCTAAGGCTTAATCTTGGCTGCAAAATGAAAAATCGGGGGTGCTTGGGTCCTTGCTTACTGCCGATCGCAAATGGGGGGGGGGGGCTAGGGTTTAGTTTATGATATAAAATAAATGTTACGCATTAGCCCTCAAGGTTTAAAGGATATGGTAACTTGGAAGGAAAGGTTGGATAATTTAATGTACGAAGAAGATGGTCGGGTTAACGAAAGATGCCGGACAACTCCCAAGAAATATACATACTCTACATTCAGGAAATTTTTAAACCGATAACTTAGCGGGCCTTACAAGTCCACCCCCCTTACAATGGGACTCGTCCTCGAATCCCGATGCGACAGGAACAACTGCGGATAGTGCTTCATCATCTCGTCTTCGGACTCCTAAGTAGCCTCGGAACCCCTATGGTGCCTCCACTGCACCTTCACCTGCCTAACCACTTTATTCCTCAGACGCCTTTCTTGACGGTCCAGAATAGCGATAGGTTCCTCAACGTAGTTCAGCTTACTATCAAGCTCAATATCATCAAGAGGCATATAGGCCCCCTCGTCTACTAAACATTTCCTCTAATGGGACACGTGGAAAGTAGGATGAATCCCCGCGAGCTCCTCGGGCAATTCCAGCCTATACGCTACCTCACCAACCCGGGACAAAATACGGAACGGACCAATAAACCTCGGACTAAGCTTCCCCCTCTTACAAAAACGGATAATACCCTTCCAAGGAGAAACTTTTAACATAACCCGATCCCCATCCTCAAACAAAATAGGCCTTCGCCTCTTATCCGCATAAGACTTTTGACGATCCTGAGCGGCCTTCATAAAAGCCTTAATCTTATCGAGTTTCTCAGTCGTAGCCTCAACCACCTCCAAACTACCCAACTGTTTCTGACCAATGGAACCCCAACAGACTGGAGTCCTACGCCTCCTACCATACAGCATCTCAAACTGTGCATCCCAATCGTGACGTGATAACTATTGTTATACGAGAACTCTACAAACGGTAAGTGACGATCCCAACTACCACCAAAATCGATTACATAGGCCCGCAACATATCCTCAAGAGTCTGAATGGTCCTCTCGGATTGACCATCCGTCTACGGGTGATAGGCAGTACTAATGAGGAGTTTGGTACCCATCTCCTCGTGAAACTTTTTCCAAAACCTGGAGGTAAAACGCGTATCCCTATCCGAAACAATAGATACTGGCACCCCGTGCCTAGAAACGATCTCACGAATAAACACATCGGCCAGCTATTCAGAATTAAAAGTCTCTTGAATCGACAAGAAGTGAGCGCTCTTGGTCAGTCTGTCGATGATTACCCAAATAGTGTCATAATTACCCCTAGGAGTACGAGAAAGTTTAGTCACAAAATCCATAGTAAGATGTTCCCATTTCCACTCAGGTATTTCCAACGGCTTAAGTTTCCCAAACGGCTTTTGATGCTCGGCCTTAACTTGTAGACACGTCAAACATTTACTCACATACTGAGCCACCTCAAACTTCATCGCAGGCCACCAATAATTCTTTTTCAGGTCTTGATACATCTTGGTCGCGCCCGGATGAATGGAATAGCGCGACTTGTGCGCTTTATCTAAAATTTTACCTCTGAATCCCCCATACCTCGGTACCCATAAACGCCCATCCTTATACTTTACCCCATCGTCGACGTCTTCCAACAACTTTTCTTGACCCCAAATACGTTCTGACATAATCCATTCCACCTGTAACGCTTCATTCTGGACGTTGGCTATTTGTTTCAAAATGTCGGGTTTGACAATAAGCTGATAGGATTTCACATGAATAGGTTTTGGTCTGTCCTTCTGGCTTACCACATTAGCCTTACCCGGATGGTACATAATCTCCAGATCGTAGTCCTTAATCAACTCCAACCATCGATGCTGTCGCATATTCAGTTCCTTTTGCCCGAAGAAGTACTTTAAGCTCTTATGATCGGTAAAGATAACGCAAGGAACACCGTACAAATAATGCCTCCACAACTTAAGTGCGAACACAACCGCCTCCAGCTCCAAGTCGTGAGTAGGATAATTTGCCTCATGAGGCTTCAACTGCCGTGAGGCATAAGCGATGACTCGACCTCGCTGCATCAAAACACACCCAAGCCTCTGATAAGAGGCATCAGAATACACTACCAAATCATCGGTGCCATCAAGTAAAGCTAAAATCGTGGCATGCGTCAACCTGTTCTTCAACTCGAGAAACGCCTCCTCCTGCTCAGTACCCCAAACAAACTTAACGCTCTTCTTAGTCAACTTGGTCAATGACGAAACGATTTTTGAAAAATCAGGAATAAAGCGACGGTAATAACCCGCCAAGCCCAGAAATCTACGAATTTCGGATGGAGACTTAGGAGATTCCCATTCGTTTACGGCTTCCACCTTTGCAGGGTCAACCAAAATACCACTCGGGTTAATAACATGACCCAAGAACTGAACCTCGCGTAACCAGAAGGAACACTTAGAAAATTTTGCATACAACTTGTTCTTTCGCAGATCTTCCAAAACTTCCGAGAGATGACCGGCGTGATCGGATTCGCTTTTGGAATACACAAGAATGTCATCGATGAATACAATAACAGAGCGATAGAGCATCGGTCTACACACCCGTTTCATAAGATCCATGAACGCAGCCGGTGCATTGGTCAAACCGAAAGACATCACGAGGAACTCATAATGTCCATAACGGGTGCGGAAGGCGGTCTTAGGAATATCATCCTCCTGAATTTTCAACTGATGATACCCAGACCTAAGGTCGATCTTCGAGAACCAACTAGCTCCTTGGAGCTGATCAAATAAGTCATCGATTCTCGGAAGAGGGTACCGATTTTTGATAGTGAGCTTATTCAATTCACGGTAGTCAATGCACATCCGCATGCTACCGTCCTTTTTCTTAACGAACAGGACTGGGGCACCCCACGATGAGATGCTCAGTCGAATGAAGCCCTTATCGAGCAAGTCTTCCAACTGGGCCAGAAGTTCTTTCATTTCATTTGGTGCTAGACGGTAATGAGCTCGAGCAACGGGTTTTGCGTCCGGCACAAGGTCTATCTGAAACTCGACCTCGCGGTCCGGCGGCACGTCTGACAAATCATCAGGAAATACATCCGGGAAATCCCGAACAATAGGAACATCACCGACGGTAGCCACCTCGGTTTTCATATTTATAGCATACGGCAGATATGCTCCGCAACCCCGTTGCATCAATCTCTACGCTTTAAGCATAGATATGATATGTGGCGTCGCACCACTCCGATCACCGAAGACAGTGATTTGGGTCCCATCCGGGGCCCACAGACGAACAAGTTTCTGACCACAAATGATTTGAGCATCAAAACTCGCGAACCAATCCATCCCGAGCACCACATCGAAGCAACTAAGTGGCATCATATACAACCGCACAGGAAATCTATACCCAGACAACTCGATGGAACAACCCTGAATAGCCCTAGACACGAGCACGGATTTTCCTACGGCGACCTCAACCTCAAACACATCGACTACGCGCTCGGGTGATTTATTCAACGAGGAACAGAAAGCGGTAGACACAAAATTTCTACTGGCGCCCGAATCAAATAAAACTGACGCCTGTAACTCGTCAAGTAGAAAAGTACCTGGACGATATTATACTACTGCTTAGCCACACGATCATCACAAACAATTTCAAAGGAATAAGGAATTATAACGCTGGAATGAAAGCTAAATAAGGAAAAGTACCTGAAACGACATCCGTATCCTCCTTTACTTCTTTCTTGGAGATGTTGAAGGCCCTCTCCCTGCCCTTCGGCTTCTCATCCATCTTCCCCCTCGAGGAAGTCCCTTGACCGGACCCCCCCGCCTTATTGGAAGGACAGTTTGATGCCAAGTGACTCGAACCCTTACAGCGGAAACAGGTCAATGTCGGGCACTCGAAATGGGGGTGTCCTACTTTATCACAACGAAAACAGGTGCCAGACCCACTTTTACATTCCCCCTTGTGCGGTTTCCCGCACTTCTTGTAATTACCGAACGCCACATCCCTTTTAAACTCAGAAGTCTCAGTCTTTAACCTTTTCTCAGATGAATTAAAATTGCTTCCCCCGGGCCGCTTACCGTACGAATTTGAGTTCCATGCCTTCCTAGTCTCGGTCGGCGGTAACTTCTCTCTCTAATCATACAACGTACCTGCTAGAGTAACCACCGAGGGAAAAGATTTCATGTCAGTAGTTAACACACCCCTACGAATATCCACCAGAAGCCCCTTCACATACTTTTAATCCTCTTGGCTTCGGGAGTAACCAAGTCGGGACATAAACGAGCCATCTTGTTAAACTTGGTGGTATACTCCCGATGCGACATAGTACCAGCCTCCAAGGTCAAGAATTCATGTTCTATCTTATCCAACTCATGCGGAGGACAAAACTGATCGAGAACCAATTTCTTCAACTCATCCCACGTCATCCTCCTAATCGAACGATCACCCATAGCTTGCGCCAAGTTATCCCACCAACATAGTGCCTCAGAACGAAGCGAGGCAGTAGCATAAGTCACCATGTCATCCCCCTTGCACTTACTAACTCTCAGAACGGCCTCCATCTCTCTCACCCACTGATGTGTTTCCAACGCATCTTTAGTACCATCGAAAGAAGGGGGGGTCACACTTCTTAAAGTCACCATACGAGCAACCCCGAGTAGATACACTAATAGTCCGCACCTCATCTTCATCCCCACTCGGCACATACACTTCCTCTTCCTCTTCGACGTGCACCTCCTTACTCTTCCTTCCCTTATCCGAGCCTTTACCAACCAGTGACGCCTCCATGGCCCTTACGGCCTCAGCAACGATCTCAGGTATGGCCTATGGAGTACCCGGTAGACCTCATCCGCGATAGTCGCATGCATAGCAGGATATAAGACGGGGTTATCCCCCTCCTCATGAATCGGGGTCTCCTGCTGGGGAGTAGAAATCCTACTCTCGGGTTCAGCACGTGGCTTACGACCACGGCCGCGAACACTAGGACCACCTCTCTTAGCTGCTCGAGTATTAACCATGACTTATCCCCATAAAGACAGAATTTTCACACGATTAAGTACATGTGGCATTTTGAACATGTAAGGTAAGGGTAAACGGCTAATGACGTTGATCAAGTGTAATAAGTCGTTTACTTTACCCGCCCGTCCAAAGCACCCCCTGCCCCTAACCTCGTTAGCCTTCTATCTAACACTTAGACAGTTAATCACATAATTTAAAGTTACTTCTTGGCGTGCAGCAACTCGCGGTGGGCATACGGGTCTCTTTTCTTACAGTTCGAGTCCAAGCATTCGGGGATGCTCGGATCCCTCGAACCATGGCTCTGATACCAACTTGTAAGACCCTGAACCCCGGGAGCCCCACAGTTGGTATTCATACAAAATGTTATTTAAAGTAATTAAACTTGAAAATGGTTTCTTCCATTAAAAGAAACATCTCAGAGTGTAAATTCAGCGGAAAACATAAATAGTGAAGTAAGTTCCCTAAAATCCGGGAATTTTGCCCAAAACCAACTTTAAAATATAATTCATGAAACTATATAAAATAAAATTGTTCAAAGTACATTCTTCCATCCACGTATGCCCTTCACCGTCCAAGTAGCTTCGTGCACGTCCAAGCGATAAGGCATTCTCTTCCTAACCTGAAACACACACTAACATACACACAAAGTCAGCGTGAGCTGAGTGAGTTCAAATTTTAAGTAAATAATATCAGTAATAACAAATATGATAGACATACCAAAATTTTAAAGTAAAAAGAGTGCATCCATTAAGTCATCATTACCGAAGACTAAACATTCTCATACATACATATATCAAAGACATATATATAAACATCATTTCAAGTATATCCCTATATATATAACATTATATATATATATATATATAACATCCACGTATAACATCAGGGTTGAGCAAACGTACAACCCAAACACGTAACATCAACGCATGCAAACACAAAGTAGGCATACGCAACATCTGTAGTCGAAACGACTACAACTCCGCCAAATATAGGTAAACAATAATGTGTGTGTCTATATATATATTTAACATCCCAAGGCCTACCATATACTAGCAAGCCTATATAAAATCGTTTTAAAACATTTCATCAAGTAAGAAAAACACTTAGATCAACCAAAACTTGAAAAGAGTGAAAAGGGGCATCATGAACTCACGTGAGATCAACCAAACACCAGCAACGAGCTAGGAAATCTCTAAGTGCACACTCACAAGTAAGGGCCTGTAAATTGTACACAACGCGTTACTAAAGTAGACCGTAAGAACACACTTGCCTAACGGGCCGCTCAGGCTCAACAACTTGGCCCGAGGCCCAACCCATACCCTTTTACTTTACCTCAGCCCCAAAAACCTTTCAATTAACTAAATCCACCCTACGATCATGGTCGGGGCTAACCATGATGCACAACTCACCCGTCGGTATGCAAATCGAGTCGAATACGCGCGTACTAAATCTTAAAAACCAATTATCAAACAAATCAGCCCCAAATGGGTAAAATTCCCGTCTTAACCTTTTCATACATCATAATTATGTCCCCCCGAGTTGATAGGGTCGACGGTTCCTTTTTACAACACTCACTTTAATGTTTAAACGACAATTTGCGCACAACCGACTTGATTTACTAATCACCAACCTAATCAGCCCCGAGTTCAAAAAAAATAATTTTCCCACAGCCCGTAAACCCCCCTAGGGCTATACAAACTGATTCAGTTGGTCATTGAATCGATTAACGCATCAAACTCAACAATTGATGATTCTAAACCCGATAAACCCTAGTTTTCGACTCAAAACCGATTGACCGACCTAAGCACCTTCAATGAATATGGTTTTTAAGTATTATGTACCACACATACCTAGGAGGATTTTGGAGTACCACACATACCTAGGAGGATTTTGGAGTGAAAACCTCGCTCAAAACAGTCCCAGAAATGCTCAATTGGACAGCCACCCGGTTAACCTACAACAAGCCATTAATCGATCAATACGCGTGTTACAACGACCAATTATGGTGTAAAAAGACTTGGGGAATCGTATTAAATACCTTGAATTGAAGTTCTAAGGCTTAATCTTGGCTGAAAAAGGAAAAATCGGGGGTGCTTGGGTCCTTGCTTACTGCCGATCGCAAATGGGAGGGGGCTAGGGTTTAGTTTATGATATAAAATAAATGTTACTCATTAGCCCTCAAGGTTTAAGGGATATGGTAACTTGGAAGGAAAGGTTGGATAATTTAACGTACGGGGAAGATGGTCGGGTCAACAAAAGATGCTGGACAACTCCCAAGAAATATACATACTCTACATGCAGGAAATCTTTAAACCGATAACTTAGCAGGCGTTACACATACTTTCTTTCATACTATAGCATACATTCAATCTGTTATTTACTCTACAACTCATGAGCTTGCTTGATATCACACCCCAACCCTAAGGCGGAAATGCCGTGGTACGAGCTGTGGCTCACAGCTCACAAGGTACTATCACACAATATAAATTATGACAATATCTATTTATTTCAAATTTCAAATATGTGCACAAATTACAAACATGACAATAATAATCCAAAACAAAATAAATTTTAAATGTTCTTTATTTTTTTAATGTTTAAAGTCTCTCTATGTGTTCTTCACCTTGGCCTCAAATCAACTAACAACCTGCATATGCGTACAAAATAAACAAAGATTTGTCAACAAAACATGTTGAGTGAGA
Source organism: Bidens hawaiensis (assembly GCF_021521415.1). Lineage (NCBI taxonomy): Eukaryota > Viridiplantae > Streptophyta > Magnoliopsida > Asterales > Asteraceae > Bidens > Bidens hawaiensis. The sequence continues at coordinate 51,795 of NW_027506160.1, read as the reverse complement.
TGATCACCAGTTTTAACACTAATAATATATATATATATATATATATATATATATATATATATATATATAATGCTAAATGAACAAGCAAAATAATATGAGTATAAATCAATCAAACTGTGAGCAAATAGTTGGGTCAATTGACCGTTGCTTTGCAAATTGGGCAATGGCTACTATGACTAGCATACAAAGAGGAGTGTCGGTTGACCATCACCATGCGAATCGGGCTTTGGCTACTAAGACGGCATATGATCATACTTTAATGTGATTATGATGGACCTCTCCGAATGTGATAAAATAAGCACTTAAACAAGCAGCAATTAGCATTAATTGAAATACACACAATACTTATGTTTGTGAGTTTGTGTATACATATAATTAAAAATATGAATTAGATATGTATATGACCCCAAAAGTTATTAAAATAAATAAAATAAAGGGGAATGATATCTCACCTTATTGCGTAGGCGAGTGTGCGAGAAATAAGATTAAAAACATGATTAAACGAACGAACCATCCTTTAACGTACTGACTGAGATAAATTGAACAGACCTGAAACTTAGAGATAATAAACTATGATTAAAACCGAGAACATAGCTGCTGGAATCGATCCAAACGGATTTCTAGAACTTCGGTTATGAGATAATTAACGTATAAGCGACCTGGTACTGACCAGAGTCTGAACAGCGAGTGGGAAGTCGGGTTTGGTCAGTAGCCTTAAAATCTCCAAACAAAAATAAAAGTATTCTAGACCGAAATTTGGTTCCGACCAGAAGTGGTAGAAAACGATTGGTCAAAGTTGTTGACCAATATGCCCTTAAACGGATTGGAGTCAAATTGACCCGTAAATTCCCCTCAATCTCAGAAATTGATTGAGGGTTATTGACTAATTAGTAATAATGAACAACTTACATTAAAAAAATTACTCGGAAAGTACTTGAAACGATGAGAAAGCGGAGTCAAAGATTGAGAATTCTTGAAAGACAAACCAAACACTTATAACTTTGAGTAAAATAGCAAGAACGAAGGTGAAATTGGGTGTTTTATGAGGGTGACGGGTGGGAGAGTTGTTATTGGGTTTAGGGAATAGATGTGAAGATGAATAATGGCTTGTTTATATAGAACAGGTAAGCACAAGTTAATTTTAGTTAAAAAGCTGGTTTAAGTAACTAAATATTGTTTTAATAACTAAATCAACTGAAAACTCATCAAAATTCGTTCTTGTTGAAGGGGTTAATGAATGTGGACATGCACCAAGTCTAGGTAGTTTTCTTGGGGCTTAAAACATGCTATTTGGTCCAAAAATAACCGATTTTGCACTAAATACGAACTACGAGATAAAATAACAAATGAATCTGGTGCAGACCTATGGCCATGCCACGTGACCACCACACCTCCCTTGGCTGCGTGGCATGGCGCGGTCAAAGGGTTCTGAACTTTGTTTTTTGAAAGATTTAGTCCTTGTTGTTTACAAATGCTAATTTTTAATATTTTAGGAGTTTTTAAGCACTAAATGACTAGTTTGAATAACAAAAAAGGTATGAAATGAAAATACATCCATAAATAGTTATAAATGCTTGATTTTATTAATAATATAGATCCGAACAATGTTCCCAAATCGGGTTAAACGTAAATGAATACAAATACGAAAAACCCGAGATGTTACACTTGGGTGGCATGCAACTATCCATACTGTCATCCTTCTTTGGTCTCATTCTTTATTTGAGTCTAAGCATGCAAGATGCTTAAATCTCTCAAGCTTTTCTCTGATACCAACTTATAAGGCCCCGAGCTTGGGTGCCCTACAGTCGGTGATGGATTTACTCATAAACTCGGTTTGTTACAGCGGAAGCATATACAATTTGTAGCGGAAAATTAAAACTTTTATATAATAGCTTATATCTCTAACTAGATCTTCAATATAGATAGCCTCACGCGCACCACAAGCTTGCCACGACGTCAAGATACCTGTATGCATACTAAAAGTCAGCTACACATTGAGTGAGTTCTAACATTTCTTTCTTTATATTCAAATATGATTCAGAAATAAAACACCTCTTTCCACCATTCATAGGTATCATAACATAAAGGATTGCCCTTTCTAACACTTACGCCATACACATAAAAGCACATAGAGGCTAGCCCCCACTAACACTTACGTCACACAAATTACACACGAAAACACGTAGAGGCTTGCCCTCACTAGTAATTACGCCATCTCACTTATAAACAAAAGCTAGTAGAGGCTTACCCTCACTAGCACTTACTTCACACAACTTTTACACGAAAGCACGTAGAGGCTTACCCTCACTAGCGTTTACGTCACACAACTTATACACGAAAGCACATAGAGTCTTGCCCTCACTTGCACTTACATCACATAACTTACACACGAAAGCACGTAGAGGCTTACCCTCGCTAGCACTTACGTCCCACCACTAATATGAAAGCACGTAGAGGCTTGCCCTCACTAGTACTTACATAAACCACTCATAAGTGCAAACATATAGAGGCTTAACCCTCTCTAATGTTCACACCACATATCGTGTACGTCTTACGCGAAGTTAGAGGGATTTGCCATCCAACTTATTTTGCACGCAAGTGGCCCGAAGGCTCTGCACATGACCATGTACCCCTTTCTTCTATGCGTAACATTCATACACATTTACATTCAAATTATTTTTCTACATAAGTATTTGTAGGGCTTGCTCCCTATCTCCTTTCTTTTCTATCAACTAACTAATAACTTGACTCTCTTACCATAGTATTCACATCTAGACCTTCTTGCATGTATATTTTATCGACCAATACGTTGTACCTGTAACTAGACCAAATTATCATCACAAAACGTGCCCCTAACACAATATAGGATTTTAGTCCTCTATTCTGTTTGTTCCCGTGCTTTTCTTTCCATAACCTATTATGTTTCAATAAATGGAGCGTCTGTCTATCATACAAGCACTTGCATGCAATTTCACAAATATTCATTACGTGACCTACTCACGTTCTTCATACATCATTAACATAAAGTAGTTAAGTAAATTTATTACTAGTTTACACATCTACTCTCTCATATAAAACATGTCACATTCATATTTTAATATTCTTTCTTGAGTATAGATACAACCCCAAAACTTTTAAAGGTAAAAGGGGGCTTGAACTCACCCGGAGTAGGTTCCATTTTGAGTTTATGGCCACACCTCTTGATGTGCTAAAAGTAGTTATCAATTTATTATCTAAAATTACGCTAATCTAGACACTAAGTAATAATTCTAGACTTTTAACTTAACTAAAACTACTAACCGGCAAGTAAACCGGTCGACTCTAGTACAGCTAAGTAAGTCCAGATATCGAACCCACGAGACTCTTTTAAATACGTTAACTAGCTAAATTAGACTCAACTACAGATATGACTATTTATTTATTATTATTGGAAGGTTTTACTAAAAACTAAGATTAACCTAATATTAAAACTAATTAATAAAACTAAAGACGACTTAACTTAGGACTTAGGATTTAACTCAGGTAATGATAAACAACCACCTAGGCTAGATTCCTTAATGTATCAATTATCAATTAGTTGGAAAATGCATGTTATGGAACCGGGATCTTAAATTATTCACTTAAAGAAAACCCGAACAGGACCCCAGACCCTTCTCAAGAAGACACCTATGGATTTATATTAAGTTTTTAAAAACACCAGTTTAATTAAACTCGTTTACGGTTGCTAATTAATTTCATGATAAGTACCTCCATAAGAAATCCTACCTTACAGCGCGGAAATCAAAGGTAGTTCAAAGTATTCACTCAACTAGATAAACAAGGCTGAAAAATCAAACCTAGACGGACTTCTTGCGAAGAACTAAATCTAGCAATCTTAAACAACCAAGACTTATCATATAATCTGTCACCTCACAGCTATTTAGATTAGCAACACACTTAGGTCTATCCGATTTATTAATACTGTTCCTATGGATTTATTGCAAATCAACAATAAACTAGTCAAAAACACAGTAGATGACCTAACAGAATCCTATTATATGACAGACAATCACCAAGGAAACTATGAAATAATAAAATTCATCAAACAATCCTAAGCACACATAGGCATCGAATGGAAAACAAGAAACCTTTTACTTAATCATAAACCATAACAAAACAAAATCCAAACCAAGATCAAACGTCAACAAAAGTTCATCTTAAAGCCTAGGTGGTCTAAGGGTTTAGCCAACAACCATACTCAAGAACAAACCAAAATAAATAAGTTCAAATAATGAGTTCATAACGAAAACAATAAATTCAAACCGAATAATAATGATGTTTGGATAAGTAGGTATTAAACCCTAACGCTCTCTGCTTGAACTAGTATGCTCTTCCATCTAATTCAAGTCAACAGGGGCACCCTCGTCTTCGTCCGTCTCTTTCCCCAAGCTTCTGTTGTCGGCTAAAAAAAAAAAAAAACCTTTATAATAACTCCCCTCAATCCTAAATAATGATGTAGTCACCGTCTTTTGTAGGCTTTTTTCATAAGATGGGCCCAGACAATTCCACCCAACATTTATTAGTTATAACATTATGCATGTATGCTTCACAACCCAACTCAAATGCATGATTTCTTTGCTTTTTACTTCATACGTGGGCCCATGTCATGTGTAGCTTTTTTTTCTGTCAAACAAAACAATCAAAATAAGTAAATAATTTTCAATTCTCAAATAAGAATCTTTACGTAAGATTTTACAAGATTTCCGGGATCAAGAAACTAGCAATCAAATATGCTCGGCTGGATTCTTTTCTCGTATGCCCGGAAAATCCATTTCGGAACCTGAATTGGAAGGGATTATTTCCCCACCCGACGGATTCACCAGAATCCTATTATATGACAGACAATCACCAAGGAAACTATGAAATAATAAAATTCATCAAACAATCCTAAGCACACATAGGCATCGAATGGAAAACAAGAAACCTTTTACTTAATCATAAACCATAACAAAACAAAATCCAAACCAAGATCAAACGTAAACAAAAGTTCATCTTAAAGCCTAGGTGGTCTAAGGGTTTAGCCAACAACCATACTCAAGAACAAACCAAAATAAATAAGTTCAAATAATGAGTTCATAACGAAAACAATAAATTCAAACCGAATAATAATGATGTTTGGATAAGTAGGTATTAAACCCTAACGCTCTCTGCTTGAACTAGTATGCTCTTCCATCTAATTCAAGTCAACAGGGGCACCCTCGTCTTCGTCCGTCTCTTTCCCCAAGCTTCTGTTGTCGGCTAAAAAAAAAAAAAAAAAAAACCTTTATAATAACTCCCCTCAATCCTAAATAATGATGTAGTCACCGTCTTTTGTAGGCTTTTTTCATAAGATGGGCCCAGACAATTCCACCCAACATTTATTAGTTATAACATTATGCATGTATGCTTCACAACCCAACTCAAATGCATGATTTCTTTGCTTTTTACTTCATACGTGGGCCCATGTCATGTGTAGCTTTTTTTTCTGTCAAACAAAACAATCAAAATAAGTAAATAATTTTCAATTCTCAAATAAGAATCTTTACGTAAGATTTTACAAGATTTCCGGGATCAAGAAACTAGCAATCAAATATGCTCGGCTGGATTCTTTTCTCGTATGCCCGGAAAATCCATTTCGGAACCTGAATTGGAAGGGATTATTTCCCCACCCGACGGATTCACTTTTTTTGATCAAAAAACAGAAGGCCATTGAAAAGCTCTTTTCTTGTGTTCACTACAAAGGAATACACCACAAGATCGAACTGCCGGAACTATTCCAGTGAGCCCCCCTATGGTGAACAAAAAGATGGACCCTCCCCCTGAGAGGGGGCATGATCCAGCTCCCTTTTTATGTCCGACCAGGCAAATCTTTCTATCGGGAAAGCCTCGCTTATTCAAATCAAAGGGCTGATTATTTAGAACCTTGCTCCTAAGATAAGTAAGAAAGCGTTGGTGGGATCGGCGGGTCCCAAGCTTGCACGGTGGTACCTGACGCCCTCAAACGGAAGGGGCTATGGAAAAAAGGAGTATCCCGAACCTACACCGGGGTGTTGACGGCGATTTTCAAATCTCCCGGGAATTGTCTTGATCGTCGGATATCTTTGTTAAAATAAAAAAAAGGAAGAAGTGTTATCGCCTGCAATTCTTCCCAGTATGGAATGAGTAAAGAATCAAGCTACAAGTTTCGATAATTCGTCGATACGAGAAGCAAGTTGTTGTGTGGAGGAATCAATATCTCGACATCAGTTAACAGCCGACCGCTCTACCACTGAGCTACTGAGGAACAACGGACTTAAGGAAGCCGACTCTCGTCCTTGGAGGACCGAACCCACGTATGTGGCAAAATACGGGGATGACTTGTGGCTAGGGGTGAAAGGCCAACCAAGATCGGATATAGCTGGTTTTCCGCGAAATCTATTTTGGGGTCCCTCTTTCTATTTGACAGGACAAACAAAAAGGAAGGGATGGTTCTTTCATTGCAAGAAGTCTCATAGATTCCATCTTTCTAGCATTTCATGTCTTTCTTCCTTCAACTCTAATTCAACTTTATTTGAACATGTATTAATAACCTTAGATGTATAAATATAAATCGAATTTCTTTGTCAAAAACTAACTGTCAATATATATAAGAATGTTGTTTAACGTCTTACTCGTTAGCTGTAAAAAAAATACTTTAGTGTATCTCATTGTCTCTTGAAACCATTAAACTCACACATGAACCAAATAATAATAATATTTAATAAAAGCTTGGCTTAAAAGCACTTAAAAGTATAGAGAATATTTATAATATGTATAATTGAGACCACATCACCTCTTCTCACTGAGCACGGCTAAATATTTAACAAGTTAAAGCATCACTTATCAAGTTCTAACTATCACGCACTTCTAGGTTAGTGATGTGTTGTTAAACACACTTACTTTTCGCACCTTTTATCTACGTTATTATATTATACTTTCTGTATTTTAGCTTGTTTTATATAGGTTGTACATAGTTTTAATTATCTTGTAGGCTAAGGGTTAAAGAATGAAGAAACCGGACTTTTCGAGGAGCTTACGGGTCTTCTACGCATACGATTTCAAGACAAAGCACAAAGCCCGGCCCGATTACATGTTATACAAGACCAAAGCCTTAGTATTATAATGTATAAGAAAAAAATAAACCCTAGGAAGCCAACTTCCGATAGGAAATCAGCTGTAACATTTGTTACTTTTCAAACCCGAAAACCCAACATGTTTCGAGTTTTTGGATTTTTGTTTTCAAGTATTTATATATATATGTGTGTGTGTGTGTGTATTTTATATTCACGAGATTCGTTTAAGTATTTATATATAATTATATTTTTGTTTTCCGACTCGGTTTATCGTTCAAAGTATTTATGCTCATCGACATTTAATGTTCGATGTTCGTTGTTATTCGATTGTTTATGAAATCCCGAGTCTTATCGATAACCTAGCTAAACACGTTAATATTCCAAAATCGAAATTATGTCACTTAAATTATAAAGTTTAGGGTTAAAAATGAAATTTTAAATATTAAATTTCAACTTAAAAGATTCTTGAACTCCAGGGGCTGAAAGTGTATATATTCAAATTAATATAATTAACCTAACCCACCCCCGTCCCCTCCACGTTTTTCCGGTGGTGTTTCCGGCCTCCGGAACGTCGCCGGAATCCGCATACCTTTTATTCTAACACATATTTGACCCTTAATTCTAGTTTAACACGTTATGTCATCATTAACCATCGATAACTAACAAATCAATTATGTTATAACAACCTAAACGCGGTGTTTAATGTCCGTAATGGTCGCCGAAAAATCCGAAAATCAAATTAATGATATTAACGCGTATACGCTCCAATTCGTTGTATAAATAGAGACCCAGCCCTCATTACAACTTGCTCACAACCCTCTTTCTCTCTAAATCACCCTATTCTAGCCATATCCCTTTATCAAATTACCGGCTCCGGCAAAGCCCGTTCTCCGTCAAAACAAAACCTTACCGGGTAATTAAATTATGAATATGATTAGTTTTTGATCAACAAACAAAACCCCTAAGCTTTAATCAACGTTCATGGAACCATTTTCTCCAATTGAAACCCTTTGATCAACAAACAAAACCCCTAAGCTTTAGTCAACGTTCATGGAACCATTTTCTCCAATTGAAAACCTAGAATTTCAATTGGAGAAGATGAACTTGAGTCTTGTGTTTTATATATTTATATCCATGTCTTTAACAAATTACAACTCTGGTCAACTAGTTAACTTCATTGATCCGTAACCCTCAGACCCGGGTTTGAAACCCGGGTCACCCCTTTCTTTTTTTTTTGTATTACTTACTTTAATTAAATCTTTTATATGTTAATTCATTTTAAATCCTTTTAAAATCATAATTTAATCATAAAAACCTTTTTTTAAATTAAATAAAAATTATGTAAATTTATCATAAAATATATCTCACCATTTCCCACTTAAAAACCAAGTTTTCATTTTCGTTAGCCGTTATTAAAAATCGTTTACTAATCATAACGTAAACTTTAATTTTCTAAAAATCGTTTTGTCAATACAATAATTATATTTACGACTTATAAACAATAGTTCAGGTATTTCGGAAGTATAAACCCATATTCCCACCGTTAAAATACTTATATCTTATTAATAAACAAGTTACCGTTAAACGTAAATAATTATATCATATTATTAAGTTATTAACCAAGTGTTCGTTAGAACATAAACATAAATAAAATAATCAAAAACTATAAAATCATATCATTGAAATCCGTGCTTCGTAAATAATTAAATTATCGTATTAATAATATTTAAATAATATAGTTTGTTAACTTTAATATTAGTTTCGTTAGCTTAAACTTTAAATCGGTAATATTAATTCGTTAAACTTTAACTCACTAAACTTTATTTCGTTAGCTTATAATTCGTTAAGGATAACTTTATTCGATTTCGTTAGCCATTATAATTCACTAACATAATTATTTTCGAGATATGAACCGTAAATACCATAACTTCTTTATTAGCGTTAGTTATAATATTTAATTCCGTAAAGAGTTTAAATATAATATTATAATATAAGGAGCCATAAAATACTAATAAAAGTTATAATAAAATAATACACGTTCTCAACAAATAATTAACTCTTATTATCCCATTAGCTAGTCTTGATTTTCGTATTCATTTTATTTATAGTTCGAGATGTTCAGTTGCTTCAAGTTCGTTATTATGCTTTCGGTTTACATTACAAGTTTGTCTTCGATTTCGAGGTGAGTTTCTCACCACCTATTTTTAAACGTTTTTATATTTTGGGGTAGCATATGTATCTTACAAAGCTTCAAGTATTTATTATTTCGATCACAAACTACAATTCACTATATGGACTTGTGTGTTACTTGCTCGAATTTACTTGCACGTGGTAGCCTCAATAAGTATGATCATACGCCCCCCCTTTGCACCCAAGTCCATTTGTATCGAGTGGAAAAGGGCCTCATTATCTGAGTACATTGGTTGTTACCAGCTGGAAAGGACCTTACTTGCGCGATTACCTGAGTACGTTGGTTGATACCAACTGGAAAGGACTTTACTTGCTCGTTTATCACTTGCCCATGAATTGTATGATTTTTACGTATTCTATCAAACTGTGGGAATCTCACCAGCTATGTTCATAGCTGACTTTATTTTATACAATTGTTACAGGTAAAAAGATACGAGGATGAAAGTTAGAAGACACATAGCATGCCTATAGGATATTCAAAGAACAACTTATCTTTTGTTTATTTATTTGTTACAATTTTGTATTATTTGATAAACTTGTGTTACATGAATATTTAAATGAAATAATGTTATTATGGTCACCTAATAGTGTCACGTGTGTTTGAGCAATCTGTACGTCACACTCAGGCGTTTCCGCTTTAGCCGGGGTGTTACATCAGCAGCCAAGGGAGGAGAGAAAAATTTTCTTTTAGGATTCTCATGTTGTGAAGGCTAAGGAAGGTAGAAGGAGTCAAGAACATGCATTGGAATCATTCACCATCATTTGTTGCAGCCAAGAACAGCCCCAAAACATCTTATATCCTTTCATTCATTACTTTGTTCAATCACTTTATTTTTCTTGTTCAATTGATACATAGTTTTACAATTGATTGAGAGATTGAATTGTTTATGATTAGTATTGATCATTGAATGATTGTTATGATGATTGGAATGGTTTGTGTGATGTTTTTATTTTTCAATAGTTGTTGTCCAAAATGCTAGGCTAATCTTGTCAGTTCTACCTAGGAATGATGATTATTGCTAGTGTTTGATGAGTTTTATGGATTGTTTGATTAATAGACTTTAATTGTTATTGTAAAGTTTGATTTAGACATGAAATAGGTTGTGTTTAAGGGCTTGAAATTTTGGTAATTCATTGCTTAAACTCCTTGCGTTGGTTGATTAGTTTTGTATTGATTGATCGGTGCTTGTTTGATTCTAGACTTTGTGTTTAGGGTTAGTTTGCGGTAGGTACAACCGTAGGGTTTTGTTGCATGAATTTATGGTTAAAGTACAGCGGTTAGACACCTTCTTAGAGACCGAGAGGTGATAAGAAGTTAGGATTGTCTCATGGCCTTTGCATGCTAGAATTAGAATTGCGAGAGAGCGAGTTCATTTCTTGTTTGGTTTAGGTGTTTTGAGTGACTAGTTGATCTATTTGGTTTAAGTTGAATTGTTACTCTAACCTTGGTTGTGTAGTATTCATTATCATTAGGGTCGAGTGTTGGTGAGACCGAGAGGTGAGTCAACATTAGAACACTCTAACAATTGTTTCCCGGTTTGGTCGTTTTAGCCGATCAAGAGTAGTTAGGGTTTGTTGAGTGAGACCGAGAGGTAATCCAGTGAGCCTGAGCGATCCTTGGTCGTGTCATCTTTAGGAACTGGTGTCTTGATTTCATCCAATCCATTTGCTTGTTAGACCTACAATTTGATTCAAACCTAGGTAGACATTTTTCTCCATCCAAAGTCAACACAGTCAGTTTTTCGTTAAGTTCTCTATTTTTGGTAACTTTTGTCAGTCAGTCCGGTTAGTCCAGTTAAGTTTTTAAAAATCAAAAATCAATTAAACATTATTCTTTGGTAGGTCTTGTCTAGGGTTAGTGATCATTAGCGTCCTTACGTGTCTTCTTGTTCGATACTCGGACTTTCTAGGTCTATTGTAAGGCCCCGAACCCCGGGAACCCCACAGTTGGTATTCATTCAAAACACTTGTAAAAATATTTAAACTTGAAAATAGTTTATTCCATTAAAACAACCAATTCAGAGTATAATTCAGCGGAAAACATAAATAATAAAATAAGTTCACAAAACCCGGGAATTATGCCCAAAACCAATTTAAATGTATTTAAATAAATGTTTAAAAGAAAATGTTTATTAATATTGGAACATCCGACTAAGCATGCTCTCCACCGTCCAAGTAGCTTCGTGCACGTCCAAGCGGTAATGCATCCACCTCCTAACCTGAAACTCACACTAACATGCACACAAAGTCAGCTTGAGCTGAGTGAGTTCAAGTTTTAATAAATAACATCAATAATAATAATAATAATCATAATAGTCATTCCCAAAAGTTTTAAACTATAAAAGGGATACATCAGTTAGGCCATCATCTTCGATAATTAATCATCCTTATGTATATATATATATATACAAACCTACATATAAACATCTTTATAAGTGCATCCCTATATATATATATATATATATATATATATAACATCCAAGTAATAACATCAGGGTCTACCAAACGTATAACCCAAACACGTAACATCAGGGTCGAGCAAACGTACAACCCAAACACGGAACACGGAACATCAGGGTCGAGCAAATGTATAACCCAAACACGTAACATCTCATCAACGTATGCAAACACAAAGTAGGCATACGTAACATCCATAGTCGATACAACTACAACATCGCCAAATATAGGCCATACAATAATATATATATATATACATACTGTAACATCCCAAGGCCTACCATATAATAGCAAGCTGGGAAGGATAAGGTGATTGAGGAAGTTGATAGAAACATTAAAGTGTCTGCGGTGCACATTGGATCAGATTTCGACACTAATGAAGAGTGTGAAGTTGTGTATGAAGATCCACCACCAGTTCCAATTCCAACTTCTGATGCATCCTCCACTATCTCTGAATTACAAACTGATGGATTTTGTAAATCACAATCAAACTGATGCCTTTTGTGTGTGTGCAAGAACAGTCCATGAGCAGCAATGATTTATGGTATATGGACAGTGGATGTCCAAGGCACATGACATGTGACAAGTCTGCATTGATCAATTATGTGAAAAAGTTTGAGGGAACAGTTGCTTTTGGGAGTGATGAAAATGGAGGAAAATTGTTGGCAAGGGAACACTCACAAATGGCAAAGTATCCTTTGAGAATGTTCTACATGTTGAAGGACTACTGTACAATTTACTGAGCATTTCTCAAGTGTGTGACAAGGGATACAAGGTTGCTTTCAATGATGAACATTGTCTGATTTTGAAGCCAAAGTTTGTGATTCCAACTGAAATGATAATGATGATGGCTCCAAGAAACGGCAACCTTTATAAACTGAGAATGAATATTGCAACTTCAAGAGGTGGTTCATGCTTTGTATCAAAGGCAACTGAAAATGAAACTGTGCTATGGCATAGGAAGATGTGTCATGTAAATTTGAAGAACATGAACAAACTAGTGAAAGGTGAACATGTTGTTGGCCTTCCCACAAGAGAGTTCAAGCTAGAAGAAAAATGCACATCTTGTCTAAAGGGAAAACAACACAAATCCTCACACAAGAGCAAACTGTTGAACACAATAGATGAGGTTTTGGAATTACTTCACATGGACTTGTTTGGTCCAGTGAGTGTTCCAAGTGTTGGAAAGAAGAGATACTGCCTAGTGATAACTGATGATTTTTGTCTTCTTCATAGGAAGCAAGGATGAGACTCCAGAGTTAATCAAGGCTTATGTTTTGAAGATGGAAAATCAACTTGAGAAGAGGGTGAAAGTGATTAGAAGTGATAATGGGTCAGAATTCAAGAATGACACTATGAGTGAATTCTGCACTTCTAAGGGTATTTTCTAGCAGTATAGTGCTCCTAGAACCCCTGAACAAAATGGTGTTGCAGAAAGGAGAAATAGAACTTTAATTGAAGCTGCAAGGACCATGATTGCTGATGCCAACCTTCCTGTTACTTTCTGGGCAGAAGCAATAAACACTGCATGTTATGTGCAGAACAGGGTTCTACTCAACAAGGCTTAAAACAAGACACCATATGAAATTCTCTACCAGAGAAAACCTTATGTGAAGTTCTTGAAGCCTTTTGGATGTAAATGCTCACTCTTGAACACAAAGGACTACTTGAATAAATTTCAGTCCAAATCAGTGGAATGTTTCTTTGTAGGATATTCATCTCATTCAAAAGCTTATAGAGTCTATGTGAAAAAGCACATGGTTGTCATTGAATCATCAGATATCATCTTCAATGAAAACCAGTTCAACAATACTGAAGGTCCAAAATGGCTATTTGATCTTGAGAAAATGATCAAATCATTTAAAATCTATAGTGAAGACTTGGATGATAGTATGTACAGAACCAACTTTGAGGAAAAAGGAAAAGCAAAGCAAGTTGATCTAGACAAACTATGGACCTCAGTTGCTCCTGAAGCAAATGGATTTACCTTTGGAAGAAACATCCAATGAGAAGATGATGTAGAGAGAGTTGGACAAGAGGCTGCAGTTGAAATCCCAAATGAAGGTCCAAATGTTATTGAAAGTGAGCTCATCCAAAGTCACCAACCATCTCAGACTGAAGAAATGTATCAGTTGCAGACTTTATTTGACTCATTGTAGCTAGGAGGAAATGAGACTTCTACATCAGGACTCAATCATATTCAAACTTCTACTGAGAATCAAGTCAGATCTGAAGATGAATCTGCTGAGTTACAAATGACAAATCTAGAAGCAGAAGTGTGTGTACCACCAGTTGTTCAAAGTACCTCTGTTGAAAGAAATCACCCTACAGAGAACATCATTGGAGATCTACATGAGAGAGTTACCAGAAGTGCATCTGAAAGAGGAAATATCTGCCTGTATGCCTGTTTTCTATCCCAAGTTGAACCAAAGAATATCAATCAATCTTTAAAAGACAATAGCTGGGTGGAAGCTATGCAGGAGGAATTAGCTCAGTTCAGAGACTTACATGTGTGGGACTTGGTGGACAAGCCCAGAGGAAGATATGCAATCGGTACAAAATGGGTCTTTAGAAACAAGAAGGATGAAAGGGGGATAGTGATAAAGAACAAAGCTAGATTGGAAGCTCTGGGGTGTTTACAAGAAGAAGGAGTAGATTTTGAAGAGGTATTTGCTCCTGTTGCAAGATTAGAGGCTATCAGGATTTTTCTAGCATATGCAGCATCAATGAACATTAAAGTCTATCAGCTTGATGTAAAATCTGCGTTTCTAAATGGAAAGATAGATGAAGAAGTTTATGTCACTCAACCTCCTGGATTTGAAGATCCAATTCATCCAAACAAAGTCTACAAGCTCAGCAAGGCACTGTATGGACTACATCAGGCACCAAGAGCCTGGTATGATGAGCTGTCTAACCATTTGTTAGAACATGGTTTCTATAGAGGAGCCATTGACAAGACATTGTTTAACAAAAGAAAGGGAAGAGATTTGCTGCTGCTGCAAGTGTATGTGGATGATATCATTTTTGGGTCAACAAATGAACAAATGTGCAAAGAATTTGAGCAAGTGATGAAGTCCAAATACCAAATGAGATCAATGGGAGAAATGAATTTCTTCCTTGGACTACAAGTACAATAGAAGCCAGATGGAATTTTCATAAATCAATCAAAATATGTTCAAGAGATTCTCACCAAGTTCAAGTGCCATGACTTCAAGACAGTGTCAACACCAATGGACAGACATGAGAAAATGGTAGCTGATGAAAAGGGGGAGCCAGTGGACCAGCATGAATATAGGGCCAAGATAGGATCATTGATGTATCTCACAGCATCTAGGCCAGATATTATGTTTGCAGTGTGTGTTTGTGCAAGATTTCAAGCTAATCCCATGGTGTCACATATGCTAGCAGTGAAAAGAATATTCAAATACTTGAAAGGAAAACCAGACTTGGGAATTTGGTATCCAAAGAACTCTTCTTTTGATTTGATGGCTTACACTGACAGTGACTATGTTGTTGCAACATGAGTCGAAAATCAACTTCAGGAGGATGTCAGTTTCTTGGAAATAGACTGGTGTCATGGCAATGCAAGAAACAAACCACAGTGTCAATCTCTACTGCTGAAACGGAGTACATTGCTACATCTGCCTGTTGTGCACAGATTCTGTGGATTCAAAACCAACTGGTGGCTTATGGTCTGAATTTCTTACTCACACCTATTTTAATTGATAATACTGCTACTATGTTCATTGTTAAGAATCCAGTTCAACATTCAAAGACTAAGCACATTGAGATTAGACACCATTTCATTAGGGATTGTCAGGAAAAAGGGCTTATAGAAATGAAAAGGGTAGACACATCTGATAATGTGGCTGATCTGTTCACCAAACCTTAGATAAAACCATATTTCATTTTCTGTTAAAATGCCTAGGAATGATTAATGCTGATGAAGTATGATTTAGGATGTGTGCTTAAGTGAGGTGCTTACTGATGATTTATGTTTCTCACTATAAATGTTTGCATGATTGATTGATGTGCTAATCTAACTATTCTGTTTGCCTTCATCATGTGTGTGACTGTGTGTGGAATTTCTGTTAATTCTGATAATTACAGCTGTTAGTACTTTGATCTGTGCTTGCATGATAAATTTTTATGCTTCTAAGTACTTCGAGCATGAATCTGTGCTCAATGTTGTGCTTATTGCTCTTCGAGCACAAGAATAAGCTTTTGAAAGACTATTCTAAGTCATTCGAGCACAGATGTCATTGCTCAGTAGCTCGAGCATAGACTTGCTTTGGAAAACTTTTCTAAGTATTCCGAGCATAGTTATATACTTCATGGTGTGTTTGCTGTTCCTCGAGCACAAACAAAACAGACTGAGGATTCTCAAGTAGTTCGAGCACAAGTGATATGCTTTTCATGTTCGAGCATGGACATATGCTATGGAAAACTTTCCAAGAATTCCCAGCACCTCTATTGCTCGAGCACAATGTTCACCTCTGTCGAGCACACACTCTGTAATGATACATCTTAAGGTTGCTCGATAGACTTCCGAGTATGCTCGATGGATTTCTATGCATGCTCGACTGTATTGTGTGTTTTGCTGAATGAAATGTGCTACGTGAGTATTATGTGTGTGACACTTGTGAAGTGTCTGCTTGTCGAATGTGCTTAAAAGACCACTGTTTTCAGAATCTAAGCTTAAATAATGACCTGTTAAAAGAAATGATTTTGAAAATGTAAGATGTTTTATCATAAGCAACACTAGTTTGGTGATCATACAAGAGAGATGATAACATTATCCAAGTTCCTATTCAGAAGTGAAAATTGTTTTTGAATTGGAGATTGAATCCAACCAATAATGGGAAATGATAGTACATTGTCTAATCTCCTAACTCATGGATTATAGGCTTAAAAGATTTCTGCTCGGTAAACTGACAATATGTGTAGCTTCTTCTCATGAGTGCAGTGATCTATATGATACAAATATTATTATCATGCTATGTTTGATGTGGTGATTCATTTGAAAACTAAGATATGTTTTCCTTGCACATCTCTCCGAATGATAGGCAGAAAGGCAATTATCCGATCATACACGAGCCTGTTGATGTTTTGGTCTACCAAAAACAGCTTATCAAATTATGAGCAGCTACTAAATATCTATATATAAATATCAAAAGGAAATGAAGCAAATGAAATAGAGTGAAAAAGAAAATGAAATATGCTTCAAAATCATTTATGATAAATAAATATATCATGACCTAAAGGGGCACCAAACGAACTACAAGAGTGGGGCATATAAATAAGTCCTAAACACTCTGAATGAAAGGAATGTAAGTCCGGATGGCTTGTAAGTCCAACGTTCAACCTTATGGTCTGATATCTAAGTATGACTGCTCAGCCAAATACAATTTTTGACCAACGCATCAGGGGGTTGAAGTCAATTCGGGGTGATTCAGAGAAAGCTAAATAAGCTTTGAGAAGAGATAAGGAACAACTAAAGTCTAAAATGTGACCATTCTAACTCAAGCAACTAATTGAACCTTAAGTATATCACAAAAAGTCATGAGAATCATGCTAAGAACCTACACCCAGGGTCAGCCTGACTTAAGTCATAATACGGCTGAATATGAAGTGGTGTGACAGTTATTGGATAATTTGATCCCATGTTGAGATCTTTCCAATAAATTGAAACAACTTTTTGAACTGGATTTTGATCTCTTGTTCACCTCAAACCCAAGCTTGAGCAAACGGAATGATTTCATTAACTTGTAATCTTAATTATTGCAAAGTTTGAGTGTGATCCTTGTTTTAACTTATAGGCAAATGGTATTGACTTCACCAATGTTATTTGTGTTTGTTCTAAGTATTTTCGAGTATGATCTAGGAATTAGACTGTACTTCGAGCTTGCTTTTGATGTGTTTTGTTATCTTTGATCTACGAGCACGAAGATATACTTTGTTATTTTACTAAGTATCTTCGAGCATGATTGCATGAGTAAGTATGATTTTGTCTACGAGCACGAGAACTGAATGATAGGAAAACATCTAAGTGTTTCGAGCAAGGTTTGTGCTAGGTATCTGAGTGAGATGATTTAGAGTTTCGAGCACACTACGGTACCAGATTTATGTGCTCGAGTGAGGGATTAGGAATAAGGCTTTCGAGCACTATGCACTTTGAGCATTTCGAGCACACTGTTCTTCAAGCACACAGGAATGCATATCGAGCATAGGAAATTGACATGATATATTTCTAAGTATACTCGAGCAAGCATTGTGAACAGGGGGACCCAGCCTGTATTTTGGCTGTATACTCGAGCAAGGGTAGTAAATGTGATTTCGAAATTAAATGACAACTGTCGTGTACTAGACGACAAAAAAAGGTACTGTACCACCAACTCGTTAGGTATAAAAAAGGGACTTGGAAAGTTTATCACACTTTTCTCTAATTAAACCTAAACGAAAACCCTCTTGCTCGTGCTATCACCCTCTTGCTCGTCCTGTCGTCCTCTTGCTCGCTGGTCTATTCTTCTTTAATTTCACTTCGTTAATAGCCATTAGCTCTGTTTCGACTTCGGTAATCGTCGTACCGATTTTGAAATTAGGGTTTCCAATTGAAAAAATTGATTTAACTGTTTACTTGTGTTGCAAGTACGCATCTTACTACGGAACAGAACTGATGGCGTTCAAATTTGAAAAGCGGAACAATATGTGTGCTCGATTGGAGATTGATGACGACAACAGAGAGTTGGAGCCAATGATAAATTTTTTGAGAAACTCCAATCTCCGGGTGGCTTTAACTACTGACCCAACAATATACAGGAATCATATTACGGATTTTTGGGGGTCTGCAACATATGTAAATGATGTCAACGGGGAAAGAATCGAGGCGTCAATACTAAACCATGACATTGAAATCACAGAGCCCTCAATCAGATCTGCACTGAACCTTGATGACAATTTTGTGGCTCAACTGTCCTACTCCGTCCCCAGGTTACTAAGGGTATTTCAAGAAACAATGGGCTATCAGGGAGGAGTTAAGGAGGGTCAGTTTCAAAAAGGAAGTTTTCCTTTACTATACAGGTTTTTGATCCATCATGTCATCCAGTCTCTATCTCCTCGGAGAGGGACTTGGACTTTGTTGAGCAGAGAGCTTTGGACTCTCACAGTCGCAATTCTATACCAGCAACCCTTCAATGTTTCAAGACTCATATTTCATGGGTTGATTTCAAATGTTGAAAGGCCACTCACTCAAAGATTCTTAATGTACCCACGTTTTCTACAGATCATAATAAACAGAGACTTACCTGACATCCAGAGGACAGGGCAGATTTTGAAGTTGCAAGACTCTAATATATGCAAACGTATGAAGGATGCTCAGAGTAAATTCATTGAGAATGATGACTGGGATGTACTCCCATGGTTACTTCTACCTGCACTGGGTGCGATTGATGTTCCAAGGACCCACGGAAATAGTGATGAGGAAGATGATGATGGTGATGATAATGAAGATGATGATACTGATGATAATGATAATGATCATGGTGATGATGGTGGTCCTGAAATGTTGATTGGTTGTGATGAGAGACCTTTGATTCAACAAGCTGATGATGAGGAGGTTACAAATGATATTATGAACAGGGAGAGTTAACTGAGCCTATGGATGAAGATGTGCTTGTTGAACCTATTCCTACTTCACCAATGCAAGATTCCACTTTTCATGACCCTCCCGCTCAATCTGAACCATCCACTGACCCAGCTCCAAAACCAACCGCTGAAACCCCACCATCAACTCCAAATCTCTATGATATTGTATGTGAAAATGCCAAACTGGAGTTTGAGAACATAATGTTAAGAGAGAAAAATGCCATTCTGGTTACAAAGAACTCAGCATTGGAAGCTGCACTGGAGGAGGCGTTATTGAAAATTCAAACTCTTAAGGGGCAGTCTGAGATTGAGAAGACCTCAGATTCACCAAAACAGGGGGACAATATTAATGTTGAACAGGAGGTTGGACCATCTGATGCACTAAACATGATCAATCAGCTATATGATGATGAGTCAGAAGTTGAGGGGGAGAATATGGAAGATAAAGAAACTGAGGAAGAAAGTTTAAAAAGAAAAGAAAAGGGCAAAGGGGTTGCAATGACTGAAGATGATCTACATCCCCTGCCTAAGCACCCAGTCCAATCAGAAGATATCTTGTTTAAAGAAAATGTTGTTGATCCAGATGTAGCTGAAGCTGAGTCTGTAAAGACTGCAATTAAGTTAATGAATGAAGAGCTAGAAGCTCTGGAGAGGGAACAAATGGTGGAAGAAAGGGAGGAAATCCCTCAGGATGTAATAGAAGCTTTAATTGATATGAAAGAGAGGGAAGATGAAGAAAAGAGGAGATTAAGAGAAGCTGATGAAGCTATCAAGGCATCAATTGATGCCTTGAAAGAATATTTGAATGATGATAAACAAGAAACTGAATAACAAAAGGCTGCAGAGCCATTGATCACTGAGCCTGAAGAGCTTCAAGTGAATGAAGATGTACTAGGACTAGGTCCTGTAACATATCAAGAAGATGAAACAGTTGAGGTGTCAACTTTTACAATGGTTAAGTTGATTATAATGAAGGATCTCACACTGATCCTGAATAATCCAGAGAGACATCACCCAGAGATTGTGATGGAAGCAAGAAATGCTCAAAGAGACTTTATAAATCTGAGCAAAGGAGAATCAAGACCTGAAGAACATGTTGAACCAAGTGAACCCATCATTCAAGAGGTCACTGAAGAAACTGAAGAGACTCATAGAAATGAAAATGTTATTGAAGAATCTGAGTCTGTGGATGAGGAGATAATTATTGAAGAACCAGAAACTAAAGTGAAGCAGCCCGATACATCCACTCCAACTCAATCAAGTTTAAAAAGAACAGACACAACTGAGATTGAGACACCAAAATCCAAAAGACAAAAATCAGTGAAGAAATTGGTGTATAAAATGAGGAGGGACAAACTAGAAGAAAGAAGAAGAGCTCAATCCAAACAAAATGATGAACCAATGATTGAGGCTCTTCATAATCTTGAAGAAGTGGTGGACTTGGATGGTGAGAGTGAAGATGAGGAAGAAGTGAAGGAAGATAAAAAGAAAAATGAAAATGTTGAATATTTGATCAGTTTGGGCTATGATCCTCTGCATGTTCAAAGACTATCAAAAGAGGATGTGGCAAGAGAAGCTGAGGGGTGGAGAATAAGGAAAGGAAAAAGAGAAGTATTGATAAAGGCTGGTCACAAGCCTGCTTTCCTGAACTTACAGCCATTTGACAAGATTGATGGTTTGTACAAAAGGGCTCTCATGGAGAATCTGTCTGACTATGTGAGAAGGGTGTCTGAAAGGAAGAAAGAGAAAGAAAAAGAATTAAAAGAATCAGACAGTAGCAAGAAAAGAACTGAAAAGAACCAAAAGGATGAAGAAGCATATAAATCCTTAAAGTCAAAACATAAGGACATCAAATTCCTTCAGCTGTATGGCTACAGCTACAACTTCCTGATAAATCTCTCTCCTGAAGAGCTGAAAAGAAGAGTTCAACAAATTAAAGACTCTCACAAAGATCAAGAAAGTCGAGAAAAGTTTAAAAGAGAGCAGGAGTTAAAACTGAGATTACAGAAGGAAAGGGAGGAAAAAGAAAAGAAAGATAAAGAAGCAAAGAGGTGGTTTGAGGACCCTTAGAGGGTAGAGATGTTAAAGAAGGTTGTGATGGAGAAAGGGATATCAGAAGAACAGTTTCAGAACATGCCTCTTGCTGAACTAATGGAAATATATCACAGAGAGCAGAGGATGTATCTTGAAACACAGAGGAAATTGCAAGAAGATAGGAGGAGGGCAGAACAAGAAGTTCATGCAGAAATGATGAATGCCCTCCACAAAAAGGGAGTAAAAATGTCAGGACTGTTAATGCAAACTGAAGATACAATATAGAGATGGTATGTTGAAGAGGGTCTTGATAAGATTAAGAAAGTTGAAATGTGGAGCTCAAGCAGAACCCAGAAGTCAGAGAGTGTGAGGCCTGTGCAGCCAAGAAACTTGAATTTGCCCACACATCTCTATTTTGACAGAAGATCAAAGACATTAAGGGTTGTGACTGAAGATGAAATAGAACATCTCATCATCTTCAGAGATGATTTGAGAAATTTTTCAGAAGAACAACTGACCAAGATGGCTGAGCTGACTTTATATGACAATCAAGCAAGGAGTCACCATCTGGTCAACTAAGGAATGATCTCTCAAAGTTTTTAAAGGATCAAGCAGAAAAGGGATTCCCATTTCTGCAGCAAAAGAAGAGAGAGATCAGGAGCCAAGCAGAAAAATAGAAGAGGAGGAAGAGAATAAGTGAAGTTCACATATCCGAGCTTTCCCTCTCTAAATCAAAGAAACAAAGAACTCTAGCAAGCAGCTCTCATCAGAAAAGGAAGACCTTAAAAGAGTGCTTGGCTATGAGGGAAGTGATGCGGGAACCAAACTCAGAGGTGCAACAATTTGGAAGAATCACATACATAACGTACAATCAGCTTGATGATTCAACTACTCTGAGAAATGTGTCTGGAGTTCCCATTGCAGTAATACGACATGATGAAGATATAAAGTTCATGCAACCACAAGAATTACAAGATTTAATTGAAGCAAGATTTCCAAGTGATGCATCGGACTTCTTAGAGCTTGATATGCTAAAACAAAGGGCTGCATATATCAAGAAACTGAAGGAAAGAGCTAATGCCAGAAGCAGAGTAAGAAGATAAAGAAATGGAGCTAATTGAAGATTAATTTACTTTTGTTTATCTTTATATTTTGTTTGATGTGTAAAAATTTTTAATGTGTAATGCCCATGTGGCAAAATTCAAATTATGTAATGAAATGACATGTTCTTAAATGATTTATCTAGAAATCTGATACATTTGTAACTCTATGCAGGTATGTTTTGGTGCATCTGAGCTTGTTCCAATCTAGGGGGAGATTGTTGGGTCGGATTTTTGATAAGGAAGATTGGAATCTTCTCAACCTCCTCATAAACGGCTAAGTATGGAATACGAGCAAGCCTAGACGATCGAGCATGGTTTTTACTACTTCGAGCAAGGTTCTGAACCTTAAATGGTGGATTCTTCCTAAGTGTTGATGGCTTCGAGCAAGCTACACTTCAACGAGAAAGGATATTCTTCTATCGAGCATGGATTGCCAATCGAGCAAACAGCTTGATCATACAAGTTCCAGCCAAGTGTTACGAGCACAAGATGATCGAGCACATGGGGACGAGCATGGATGCAATAAGAGGATGTCACGTGAATCAAAGCAAAGACTTCAAGCACAATTCAGTTACCGAGCAAGATTTACATCCGAGCATGAAAAAGATTGTTGAATAAGAAAAGCTGAAGACATCAAGAAGAATGAGCTTGCTTGATGGACTTATTCGAGCAAAGTTTGAACAAGTCAAGAGGAATGAAGCTTACTCGAAGAGAATATGTATTCTCCAAAAGAGAATATATTCTAAGTAAAGTCTGCTCGATGACACTCTCCGAGCACACCTAGTATAGGAAGTTTGCTCGAGCAAGGTATATACCTTGCTCGAAGACTGAAACACTTGTATTAGATTTATCTTTCATTATGTAATGACTAGGACGTATACATGGAATGTCAGGGTCTATATATAGATGTCCTAGGGTACCTTTAGGGTATGGTTTTTGCACGGATTTGACAACCTTTGTACATGAATATCAACGTCGTCGTCACACAAAACCCTAGACATTCCATTCACTGTATCATTGACGTATCATTAAATATAGTGAATCTTTGTCTTTGAAAGAGCCTTTGCTGACTATCATTTATTGTTTTGTGTTTGAAAATTGTTCACAAGCCTTCATTCTCAATCATTGGATATCCTGATTCCGCTGGGATATTCAATCGGTCTTTGAGTATTTGAGTCAGTGTGTTCTTGTCAAACCTTTTGCTAAAGTTGCACCCGATTGACGGTCCTGGCAAGATGGCCTAAGAAAAATGAGAAGCCCGGATCCAACAAAGACAAGTCCAAATGGTGTGCATTCCATGAAGACTTTGGCCATCGGACAGACGATTGCATAGCACTCCGGAAAGAGATAGGATACCTTCTCAGTAAGGGACACCTGAAAGAACTATTTGGAAGAAATAAGAACAAGAGTCAGGATCCTGTCAAGATACTTGAAAAGGCACCTTCTCCACCACCCGGAGCTAAGGTGGTATCCTTCATCTCAGGAGGATCTGACATCTGCGGGACCTCCTATTCAGCAGCCAAGAAGCGTTCCAGAGAAACCAAGATGGACAACGGAGAAAGACCTCTCCGTACTTCCACATTGACAACTCAAAGAATCATATCCTTCGATGAGGAGGATAGATGTGACCTTGTGGATCCCAACCACAACGGTTTGGTAATCACTTTATGTATAGCTAACTGTTTTGATATGATACTCGTTGACGGAGGAAGCTCTGTAAACATTATCCAGATGGATGCCTTGAAGAAAATGGATTTCCCGGAAACGGAAATTATTCCGAAATCCTCAGTCCTTGTCGAATTCAGTGGCAAAATCAAGAACACCTTGGGAGAAATCAAACTTCCAATATATATTAAGGGAACTAACTCCCTACAAAAGTTTTGCGTTATTGACTCTCTATCTTGTTGTAATGTGATTTTAGGCAGGCCTTGGATCCACAGCATGAAGGCAGTACCCTCAACTTACCATCAATGTTTGAAACTCCCAAGTCCTTGGGGAGTCATTAAAATTGAGAGTGATCAACAAGATTCCAAGGAATGGTATGCTTCGTCGATGAAGTGGACTACAAAGCCTACTCAAGCATAGCAATTACAGAAACAGCCTGGGAAGGTCCTGCAAACAAGAGAACAAGATGTAAAGGAAGTATCTTTGAATCCTCAGGATACTAAGATCAAAGTATTGCTAGGATCAAGTATTCCTGAGGATATTGAGATGGAGTTGATATCGTTCGTAAAAAAAAGAGCTTCTACCTTCGCCTGGAAACATGAAGATATGACAGGTATCTCTAAATCCATAATAACTCATAAACTTGGTATAGATAAATCTTTCAGGCCAGAACATCAAAAACGAAGAAAGTTTGCTCCTGAGAGAAACGTTATCATACAAGAAGAAGTGCAGAAGCTGCTTAAGACCAAAATGATAATAGAGGTCCATTATCCTAGATGGTTGGCCAATCTAGTTGTGGTCCAGAAGAAGAATGGAAAGTGGAGAGTGTGCGTGGACTTCACAGACCTGAATAAGGCCTGCCCAAAAGATCCATTTCCACTCCCACACATCGACTCAATGGTGGATGCAACCGCTGGCCATGAACTGCTAACCTTCATGGATGCATCCTCAGAATTTCAGCAAATTCAAATGGAACCTTCAGATCAAGAAGACAGAACCTTCATGACTCCCACAGGTATGTACTGTTATACTGCAATGCCTTTTGGACTTAAAAATGCAGGTGAAACATACCAAAGGATCGTCAACATAATGTTCAAAGATCAATTGGGGGACACGATGACATGGTTGTGAAATCAAAAAAGGCCGAGGATCATCTGAAAGACTTGGCAACAGCATTTGATATTCTGGATGAATACAACATGAAATTGAATCCAGCCAAGTGTCACTTTGGGGTCAAAGCAGGAAAATTCCTGGGATACATGGTTACCAATAGAGGAATAGAAGCAAGCCCAGAACAGATCAAGGCTATCCTGGATATCAAATCACCAAGAAATGTCAAAGATGTCCAAAGGTTGACCGGAAGAATAGCTGCTCTCAACAGATTCATCTTGAGATCTTCAGAGAAGTGTAAAGACTTCTATGATATCCTGAGGAAGAATCAAAAGTTCGAATGGGGAGAGAAGCAAGAAAGGGCATTGGTATCCCTGAAGGAATACTTATCCTCAGCACCACTCCTAATGAAGCCAGTTGATGGTGAGCCATTATCCCTATACTTAGCCATCTCCGGGAGTGCAATCAGTGCTGTCTTGGTCAAAGATCATGAAGTTCAACAACATCCAATATATTATGTAAGTAAAAGTCTACTAGATGCTGAATCCAGGTATTCTTATCTTGAAAAGTTAATTTTAGCACTTATAATGGCTTCAACTAAACTAAGACATTATTTTGAAACTCATAAAAACTAACTATCCTATTAAAGCTATTTTGAGAAAACCAGAAATGTCAGGTAGGATGGCAAAATGGGCTGTGAAACTTAGTGCATACGGTATCTTGTATGAACCAAGGACAGCCATAAAATCTTAGGCACTTGCCGACTTTGTGGCTGATTTTAGCCAGGATATACTTGAGGAAGTAGAGAAGGAAGTTCAACAATTAGAAATCAAGGAGAGCTGGACTTTGCATACAGATGGTGCCTCCAACATAAGGTGAACAGGTCTAGGTATTCTACTAAAATCGCCACAACGGGACAATATACCTCTATCCATATCTTGTGAATTTTAAGCTACTAATAATGAGGCTGAATATGAAGCCTTAATAGCAGGTTTACAATTAGCTAAGGATATGAAGGTTAGGTATCTCCAAGTTTATGTTGATTCTTTGTTATTAGCTAACCATTTTAATGGCTCTTATGCAGGGAATGCAGAAAACCTAGCAAAGTATTTAGAAATAGTTAAGAAATTAGCCATGTGTTTCGAAACATTTGATATAGTGCAGGTACCAAGGGAAGAGAACACTGAAGCAGATGCCTTAGCAAATTTGGCATCAGCTCTCAAAATACCAGGAGACGTCAAGATACCTATCGTGCATATCTTGACTCCAGCAACAAAGGTCTTAGAGACTTCAAATTCTAAGGATAATCCAGCATCTTGGACCAATCCCATAACACAATATCTTCAGGATAACAAGATCCCAGAAAGGGAAAATCCCAGAGCTTTCTGAATGAAGGTAACCCAGTACATTGTCTTAAATAATGTTTTGTATAGAAAATCACTTGCAGGTCCATACTTGAGATGCTTGGAATACCAAGATGCACAAGAAGTCCTTAAATACATACATGAAGGCGATTGTGGAAACCACACTGGGGCAGAGCCTTAGCATCCAAAATACTAAGAACAGGTTACTTCTGGCCAACAATGAGGAGAGATGCAATGGATTTCTCCAAGAAGTCTGGCGCTTGTCAAAGACACAGCGACATCTTGAATCAACCAGCTAAACCATTATATCCTATCATATCCCTGTGGCCGCTTATGAAATGAGGAATGGATATTGTGGGAAAGTTGCCCAAGGATCATGGTGGAAAAGTCTTTATGCTGGCCATGACAGATTACTTCTCCAAGTGGATCGAAGCAGAGGCATATGTTCAAGTCAAAGAAAAGGATGTGATCTCGTTCATCAAACGCAACATCTTAACAAGATTTGGTATCCCAGCAGAGATTGTTTGTGACAATGGATCACAGTTCATCGGGAGAAGAACGACCAACTTTTGTGAAAGTTGGGGAATCAAAATGGTGACTTTAACTCCAGTACATCCTTAAGCTAATGGTCAAGCAGAGTCTAGTAACAAGATCATCATCAACAATTTGAAGAAGAAATTAGGATCCAAGAAGGGAAGATGGGCTGAAGAACTACCATTTGTTCTTTGGGCCGACAGGACCACTTCAAAAAATGCAACGGGACAAACACCTTTCTCCTTGGTGTTTGGGGCCGAAGCTGTTATCCCTACAGAGATGGTGATCCCTACAGCAAGAACCAGCATCCAGGATACTGAGTCCAACAACCAAAATCTTACCGAAGACTTGGACACCATTGATGAACTCAGATATCTCGCCAGGATCAGAATGGTAGCATACCAACAGAGATTAGCCAAGTCATACAACAAGAATATCATAATTCGAAGATTCCAAGTAGGAGACATGGTATTAAGAAAAACATTTCAGAATACCACTAACCCAGCAGATGGAAAGCTAGCTCCAAAGTGGGAAGGTCCTTACCTGATTGATTCGGAGGCAGGAAAAGGGGCCTACAGGTTAATCACTATGGAAGGTGTTCCTATACCAAGAGTTTGGAATGCTATCCACCTCAAGGCGTATTTTTGTTAGTATACTTAACTGGTATGATTGTATCCTTAAGATGAAAGTATGTTCCCTTATCTATTCTTACATTTTTAACTTTATTATCTCTAAATCAAGTTTACTGACTTAAGCATCGGAGGGGTGTTAGCCAGGCTAACACCCACCCCTCACACTACAAAAAAAATGTCGTATAATGACATACAAATAGTGCTACTAAAAAACTAAAAAGCCACTAAAGACCCCTGTAAGATTGTGTGGCACACAAAATAAGTGCCACTAGAAGCGGTGACGCTAAAGCCTTTTAGCGTCACTTTATGAATATGCCGCACAAAGCGTTTGGACTTTTAGTAGCAGTTTTGTTTTTGCCACGATATAAAGAAAGACTTTTATGGCACAAATTTTATGATGGTAAAAGTTATTCCTAGTTAAATATTCATAATACTTTTAGTGGCACGTATTACATGCCACAAAAGATAACATCAGTTACACATTTACTATTTTCATTCTGATCAATTAAAATTATTATTTATTTCCAAAATACAATAAAAATAGAACTAAAAAAATGTAAAATCATAATATTTTCACTTCATTACATTTAATCGTACACACATATCAAATAGCAAACATATGTCTAATAAGTGTCAAACGTATTCAAGATGTTTACAAGAGAAGTCAAAACATCTTTCAGATGAACATTTTACTCTAAAAAAACTTGGCTTCAAGCAAGCCATAAGTCTTGTTATCTCTATTCTTCTCATGCTTCACATGCTATCAATTCTGCCAACATGAACTATATTATCAAGCATTAGTACTGCAAAATATATGCAACATCAACATTAGCCTAAAAAAATATTGAACTTGCAGCTTAGTTATCTGTTGGAGTTAATTCATTTTTGTGTTATCAGTAAGGTAATGTCAATTGATGGTGTTTATGCGTGCTACCAAGAAGTCATTCAAACTTAAAACTTGATTATTCTGAACGCACTCATAAGTAAATGATAGGTTTTACTTTCTACCCATAAATTTATTCAAATGTCATCACAAAGAATATGATATGGTTACCTTATTATAGTGCTAACAAGATTTATAAAATTAATTGGCCAAACACCTTTCTTACCCTGTTAAAACCATCTAAATATTAGAACACAATAGAAGTGATAAGGTTAATCTGCATAAGCATTACGAGCAGTAACATGTTAACTTACCAACATTACTACATTGGAAATCCGGACTGGCTCATAGACTTCTTGAAGATGATATGTTGTTAACTTGTAAGAGTTGTTAGGGACTGAAGAACCAATACTAGGGACCTAAAATATACAAATAAAACAATTGTGGTTACATAGATACATAATCATAATAGAACAAAATTAGTTCATATAAGTACATGTATGTTCATATTTTGCTAAGAACAGTAGACAAAATTGCATTGGGGATGTGTTATTGGATGCTGTTCATCATAACGTTGACCACACTCTTTAGTTGATGATGAATCACTATTACTTTAGCTAATTAAAGAAAAACATATTTAAGTTACCTTCTTTCTAAGCATTCTATTATGTCAGCAGCAAGGGTTGATCGCTTCTTATCATCAAAAGCAACTAATGCTACTTTTCTCATCAAAGCAGAATACAACTGAGCATTGTAGGGCTCAAAGTCGGCCCTTCTTTACCAACAACCTGCCGGCCCCAAGCCAAGAATATTGCAACACTGCTAAACAAAACTTATAAACTTAACTAAACACGGAACTGGTCAAACAAATTGGAATTTGTTACTACAAGTGATTTAACACATAACTTACTATATAAAAGGAGGGAATTGTTAAATAAGCAAGGTACCTTCCAAAGAGTGTTCTTGTCCCCCACAATATTGACATGAATTAAATATGCTAACTGATTTAACTGCATTTACATTTAAATAAAGGTTACGAATCAATATGATTTAAGTTCATGATACATAAACTATGGCAGACAATATAAGAAGGAACACATTGAAGGAAGTACCTTTAGATTATGTTACTGTATAATATAGTTCCTAGCTTCAGTATTGATTTCTGGGTAGGTAGCATCGATAAAACTTTAAAAAACAAAAACAAAAAAAAACACTTGTTATTAGCAGCTAGCTGATGTATGCTTTAGGTTGATGTAATTTGTTGAATAGTCTTTTAAAATACCAATTGGAGTGTATGGGTGTAAACAAGCCGAGCCTAGCCCGAGCTCTACTACGCTCGACCTCAAATCATTCTAACTTACGAGGGCTCAACTTCAACTCGTTTGCTACCTTAAACAAGTCAAAGCTCAGCTCAAGCGCGACTGTGAAGTGTTAAATTAATACATAGAGGTCCAAAATAGGTCAAACTTAAAAATCCACAAGGCTCGTTAAGGCTTGACGGATAGCAAAAAAAACTTTTTAACTCAACAAATAATAAAGCACCTTAAAGAAATTCTAATGAGTTTATATTGAAAAGTAGGCCTTTTAATGAAATTAAGCTTCAATTAAATTAAGAATTTCGCAATACACATTATGTTAAGAAAATGACTAAAAACTCTAGTGAGCAACAAGGCTCCTCTAATGTCAAGTTTGATACATGACATTGCTTCTATAGAACCTCTGTTATACCCTCGATCGTAGGTACTGTGCACTCTACAATTCAATCACCAAGAAAGAATTTTTCAACAACATGATGATTTAATTATAGCAAAAAAAAAGAAAAAAAAAAACACTTCGCTAGCTGTAACAATTCTGGGTGAAGAAAACTGCTTCGCTCTCCATGGCATTTCATCAAACACGTTATGGGTCATTCCATTCATTTGATCAACCAAACACACTTTTCTCCATTCCGTCACAATGAGCCATTCCATTCCGCCCCTCATTCATGTATACCAAACGCTACCTAATAGTTAATGAGAGTCAAATGGTGGTCAAACATAGACAATGTAGCTCATATAACGATCAATCATGGTGACAATGTCAATCATAGTGATTCGCAATAAATTCAGGCGTACATGACCAGTTCAGCCTCCAAATTAACCATTAACGCATATATTCAGACGCATTATAACTACTTACGACTAGGACAATTATTACTTAGTATAGTAGTTTATGTCTAGGATGTAAAATACAGTTAATTGGCAAACCATAACGAGTTATGGTCAAGTATGGTAAATGCAGTTTAAATGACCGTTAATGATAGTGATCATGGTCAAATATGGTCAATAATGGCTTAGAGAGTACCATTAGATGGGATGCCAACTCGTATTAACTTAGATTCTAAAGAGAACAACATCCTTTAAATGTTTGTCCTGTGTGTGATATGAGGCATTTGTCTTTGTCATCGTAGTGATTAACGAACAAGTGATGTCAATTTAGGTATAGTGATGGTTGATCACGTGTAATAATAGTTACATAACAATTATTTTTTAAACATATGTGTATATAAAAGTGTAAACTAGTTGAGACAAGTTTGTACTCGATTTGTTTAAGGTTTTGAACTTGAGCTCGACTCGTTTAGAGGTGTACTTCTAAAGTTGTGTAGCTAGATATTGGTTCATTTATTATTTATTAATTCTTAATTAACTAATATATTAATTATATGTTTAATTATAAATATTTACATTTTAATCTATAATTATAACTTATAAATTTACATAATGCAATATATTTTATTATTTTTTAATGATTTCTTTGCATATTAGAATAACGTTGAAATATAAATATATTATGTAATGATTAACTCATTTACCAAAGTTTGGTGGTCCAATGATAAATGCAAAACCTATAAATACGTTGGGTTGGGAGAGCTTGGGTTCAAGTTCTTAGACGACAAAAGTTAAAAGAAATTTTCCGATAAAAAAAATCTCATTTAGGCTAACCTGCCGGATCGAGCTTGAAACGCAAAGCTCGGACTAGCGCCCTATTATTAACCTTGGTGTATGTGGCCACTTCGATAGAAAAAATAGTTATATTTGGTAAATCATAAATATATCACAGAAATAAATCAATTTTTATATAATTTCTCTATTTTATTTTTCTACATTTTCTTCACTCAATTTTAATTTCCCTCCACATATATTCCCTCTCCCTTTTAAAATTCCCTCCAAACAAATTATATTCCTAAATTATAAAAACCATGATGATTTTAACTTCAATGCTCTCAGCCCTCGTCGGCCTCGCTTTAAAAAAAGAGAAAAAAAATTAATCTCCATGAGTTCATGCCTTTGCTAAGGCCACTGAAGTGAATAATCAGTATGGTCTAATGGAAGAGAGAATCGAGGAGATTTGGAGATGAATCGATGATATACAATTTTACTGCTATCCTTCGATCTTCATTTTAGAATCAAGATTTGCAGGTGTTTCTAATCAATTCTGTTTCTAGTTCAATTATCTAGAAGGGACAATTCTCGCTATATAATTTCAAAGATTCAGGTATCAAGTTGTTCTCAGTTCTAACCATATTCAATCCATTATGTTTTTATTGCAATTATAGATCTGTCTAAAGCTTAAATTCTAAACATCCTGATATTGACTTTGTATGTTTTGATGATGCTTGCTAGACTAGGTTGATTACATGGAAACCCCTCAATTTTTTGTATGAATGCCTACCAGGTTTGATAAAATGTCTAAGTGCAGCATGATCTATGTTTTTCTACTAAAATCTCGTTGGTACAGAATCTTGATTCTTCCTATCGAATATGGTCTTTATTGCTTCTATAATATATGATTGTTTATTGGATTACATCGAAACAGAAGGCAAGCGGGCAACAACCTGCGCTGCTACCCCTTTTTGAATCGCAAAACCCAATCTTTTAAAAACTATATTTGCTGATCTTGGAGTCATAACATTACTATGCATGACCCGCTGAACACGGGTAAGTAGCTCCACAACTTCAGGCGTGAGGAAACCAAAAGTGTCAAAAGCAAAAGGAATAAATACATTCTTGCTTATTAGTGATTTACTAATAGATGCTGGTAATTTGTTAAATTATTGATTCTTGCTTATTAGTGATTTACCAATTGATGCTGATAATTTGTTAAATGGTTATTAAGTTTATGCTTATTTTAGAGTGTTTCTAGCATTAAAATACATAAAAGGGCCATAAACTAGTTGTCTCACATCAGTGATAACCACCTGAGCTCATTATGCTTTAGCTTGGCTTGTTTTAATTTAAGAGGGCTCGAGCTCGGGTCGTTTAGAAATGTATTTCTAAATCCTGAACTTGGCTTGTGAGTAGTTTATCTAGCTCGAGCTCTACTTGTTTATTGTTTTTTAATTATTTAGTTATTATATTTATATGTTCTTAATTATAAGTATTTACACACACATATTTATATATTTATAATTATAATTTTTATATATAATATTTTTAACTACTCTTATCATAAGTTTATATATCATAATAGTTATTATATAAATATACTAAATAAAAATTACATAAATAAAAAGCTTGTTTAGGCTCGCAGCCGGCTCGAGCTTGATATGTGAAGCTCGGGCAAGAGCTCGTTTAATCTCGGCTTGATTCGAGTTTTTAAGGAGCCGATATCGGCTCAGCTTGTTTACTCCCTGATTGACCGCTATTCATTATAACCATCTATTGTTGACTGTTGATAAGTTCCATACTCTGGCGCCCAATTTTTTAAATTATAAATAATGTCTGCACATTTGCAGCATGTAGCTAACAAAATTCTTCATTTGTTGACCACAGTTGACTATGGTAATATCATTAAAAATCCTTAGCAGCAATCCATATCAATGATGTATTCACACAACTGACTTGAAGTTGCACATTAATCTCTGAACCTTTTCATTTCTAAGCTAAACTTGATATTAGTTTTATTGGATTCATATTGGATGGTTTTAAGTCAAACATGGAGTTTTGGCTAATTCTTTATGCTTCCGAAATTGACCTATTTATGATAACTGTATATTTTTTAATATTTGTGCAGCGGAGGTAGAAATGACTGGTGTGGGCATTGTTGGCGGGCTGTCCGTTGGGTCGAAGAGAAGGACAAGGGACATCGAAATTCTTTGTACATGGGTCTAGCCACAGGCACTAGATCTGGGGTTGGTTTGTTTGTTGGTTTCATGGCTTCAACAACAAAATGGACGATTTCTTCTCTAGCATTTGCAGGCCTCAAAATCATTACAGTTCATACCAATTGTGAAACTTTATCTACTATACTCAGAGAGTATGAGAGTTCATACTGTTACATGTAAAATATATATGTTATTAAAGTGTGAGATCATTTGTTTTGCAACAGAAAGATTATATATTTATCACAACCCACATTTCAATTTGTATTATGGTTAGGGCCCTCCAAACCGCTCGACGCTCGAACTCGCTCGCCGCTCGCTCGGAATTTGCTCAGAAAATGCTCGCTCGTTTTTTCGCTCGATTGTAAACGAGCCGCTTTGCTCGGTTCAGTTTGTAAGCGAGCCAAGCAACGAGCAAAGGTCTGATAGGTTCGGTTCGGCTCGAATATTTTTAATTTATTTTATATATAATTATATATGAACAAATATATAAATATATAGAAAACACAAATAAAATATAAGTATACAATTTTTAACCCTTTAAAAATTTTCCTATTCCGTCAATTTTATAGTTTTATTAGTTCGATTCAAGTTTTCAGAATATTAAAAGTTTGTTTACATGTTCATTATATCTTATTTCAAACTTCTTTTTTCTAAAAATTTACAACCTATTATACGTTTGTCTAAAAATTACTAATTTGTTTACAAAATATATTATTTACAGCATTCAAACTTGTTTCTTACTGAAAATTTTAAAGTGAATAGAAATAAAACTGCTCGAAATCGCTCAATGTTCGATCGAAAAATGCTCAATTCGATTTTGGCTCATTTTGTTTTTCGCTCGGTTCGAATTTCAGCCGTTCGGTTCGGTTGTAAACGAGCCAAGCAACGAGCAAGCCTTCGCTCGGTTCGGCTCGGCTTGACTAATTTGTGGTATGTACTATGTAATCATGTGGTAAAAAATTCATCTATTATCTATATTGGTTGCCACACAGTTATAGAAGTATGCAACCTTTTTTTCTTCCTAATTTGAAGCTAGAGTCATCAAGTACCAAAAATATAAATCATTTTCTTTTCTACTATTTTTTTTTTAATTTTCTACTTTTACTTTTATATTTGTTAAATTAATTATATATGTAATGGTATGTAGTACTTGATGAAACTAATAAATTTTATGGGTCATTCGAAATGTGTGTAGCACCTATAGCACATAAAGTAACATTTAAAACCTACTTACATGACACACAAAGGTTAAATGCCACTATAAATTTTGTTAAGAAAATATAGCATACGTAAGGTTCTTAAATACTTTAAATTTAGTGACACATATATTGAATGCCACAAAAAGTTTGCCCAAACAAATATGTCACGCACAAAGTGCCATTAAAACCTAAATTTAGTAGCACAAATGCTTAATGCCACTAAAAGTGTATGTCAAGCAAATGTGACATACACAAAGTGCAATTAAAACCTACAATAGTGGCACAAAAGGTAAATGTCATTAAAAATGTGTGCCACTAAATGGCATTTTTTTGTAGTGTCATCAAGAGCTTAGTGTTTTGCAGTTATCCTAAGGATACGTTATCTCGACAACAGTCGGAGGCTGATCACCTCCCATACGAATATGATATCCCTGATATCCCCCAAGGTTTAAAGGTCTTCACCTTTCCATCGAACGCCTGGAGCGCACGAATACGATATCTCGGATATCTCAAAAGGTTTAAAGGTCTTCACCTTTCTAACACCGCCTGGAGCGCACGATGATTCGGGTATAGTTCAAGGCAGGCGGACCAGACCAGCTGATAATCCGTTTGTTGTTGGCTATATACCGAATCCTTAAGATAAGTGGCAGACGTGTCACACATATGGTTTATAACATTTTCATGTTATCTAAGGTTTATAACACCTTCGTGTTATCTAAAGTCTTGGCATTATCATGCCCATGCGTTTGGGACTTTCCCCAGTTTTATCTCAAGTTTAGACATTTTCATGTCTCTATAGTAATGGCCTAGTCGCCAGTGAAAAGGCTTTATCGCCAGTTAATGGGCGTTTTTCGCCAGAATTATCTAACTTTGTTTTGACAGATCGCTAAATCTAAGAAGATTACTAAGTTGTTCTTAACTTAGCAAAATCCCAAAAGGTCGATACTTAGAAAAATCGACGATTGGGGACATCCCATGTAAGCCTGTCAGATTTATAAATGATCTCCACAAAGGTACTCTTTACACTTAGTTTTATTACACAATTTATATTTCAAGATATGATCTTTTGGTTTGATTGTGATAACTCACACAAGGCATAAGGATATATTATCCTTAAGATATTTTATTTATAATTCCTAATAAGTCTTTTGATTATGGCTTCTAAATCTTGAAAGTATTTCAAAACAAAGTTTTAAAGATATAATTTCTGGAAATATAAATATTCGAGAAGCGTATTTTTCAGGATACATTATCCTCGAAGCAAATTATTTCAGAAAAGTGAAGACATATAATATTCCAACTAAAACTTACAAGTTTCTGAACACAATGCTTAAAGCCAAAAGATTATGTTATTACTAACCATAAGTGCAGGAAATTAAAAAGGCAACACCCGGGTTTCGTCTTGAAAAGCCAAGATCCCTCCTCCCGAATATTGCCAGATGTCCAAAAGTCAAGATAACATGGGCTTCTTTTTGGAAAGTCAAGATCCCTCCACCCATATATCCTAATATCCTAAGCATAATGTTGTTCAAGACAAAAAAGTAAATCGTTCAACGACCATTACAACCCAACATCAAACACAAACACATAAAAATTGGGCTCAAGCTTTTTCTTTATCGCCATCACTGCCCAATTGCACCTCATCACCAACCGCCTTCACCGCGTCCTTAGCCTCCTCCACAACCTTCTCCATTTATAGGACAAGCATCCTCGGCATCCTCACCATTAAGCTCAGCCAAAACTTTCTCCCAAGCAGCCACATCCCAAAATGAGGTGTCAACACCAGCATCTTTGGCCTCCCTGGCCATCTTAAGCCGAGACTGGAAGATGGAAATAGCCGCAGACCTCTTCGCACCCTCAGTAACCTCTTGGATCTGAGCCAGATGATCCGCTTCTTGGTGGACGAGTTCCTTCTTGGACATAGAGAGTTCCTGCTTCAAATCCTCAATTTCCTTGGTCTGCTTGTCAAGGAGATTGGTTTTGACAGTTGCAATCTTCAGCATCTCGGCTATGCGTGTGTTGGAATCAAGAAGCTCATAATGAAGATCATTGAAGCAGGAGGATAGCTGTTCCAAACCCTGTCCAAAATAAACCTTCCTCGGCATATATTATCTTGAAAATGCGAGGATACTGGCAGGAGGTATACCTTGTTAAACTCTAGATTGCAGGTCGGAGAAGAATCGGATACTTCCTGGGCCTTCCTCTTTTTGGATCCCTTGGCACGACTGCTCTCAGGTTTTGGTAAGGAGGCATGAGAGGCTTCTTTTTTCTTGGTACTACGAGTGGAGAGCATGTTGTCGATATCATCCAAAGCAAAGACTGAGGCAGATTTACCTACGAATATGCAGGTCAGTATCCCTAATCCTTAAAGTATTTGTTCTAACATTTCAAACATTCCTTGCCAGACATAACGGAGCTCGCTGATGGCAACGATTCTTGGAGGCTTGGCTGAAGATAAAACATCCTTTCCTCCTCGTCAATAAGAAATAAAGAGCTAAGCTTGGCTTTAGTTTCTCTGGTGGGAGGGGCGATCTCGAAGAACTTCAAAGCTGCAAAAACAAAAGAATGTGTTTCAGTTACAAAGATGTCAGCATATGTCTTTAAGATATAGTATCCTACTTTTGGAAACCCAGAGATAAGGAAGAGTATCGGGCTGAGGAAGAGAATCTCTCCTAACAAAGAAATATTGTCTCTTCCACTGGTCGTTATTCTGGGTATTTTTCAAAACCAATGGAGATCGACCAGATTTAATTTTAAGAAGATATCTTGAAGACCTGTGGCTACGAAGATCATATACAGAAGCAAGCTCCGAAAGGGTAAGATCGAGAGCGTGGTCGGCGATTAATCTCTCCAAAACGAACAAGGTCCTCCAAACCATGGGCATTGTTCGGGGCATAACTAAGACCAGTTCTGGAAAAGAACTCGATGGTAAAGACAGGAAAGGGGTAGGAAAAACCTATTTTAAACGGCAAAAACGGAAAGCAAATCTAGGTTTTTGAAACAAAATCAGAAGAAAGAGCGGCATCAAATGGTATGAAAATAGTTCCAGCGGGAAAACAACCCCGAGACCGAAGATTCGCGATATCGGTGTTGCCAAAAATACATATCTCGTTCGCAGGGCTTACGAGGAGATTCTGAGCCACAAAATCCTCAATACCAGAAGGTAAAAGCTTTGGACTCACGACTTCGCGAAGATAAAGAAGAAAGAAAAGAGAGAAGTTACCTGGATAGAAAAGAAGATGGATGGAAATGTTATTTATCCAAGTAATTATAAGGCCGGCCTAGGGTTTACCCAAAGAACGGATGAGTGACACGTGCATCAACGATCTACCACACATGCGAAGATTTGAAATTCAAAATTCAAAAATTTTACAGCTGTAGTGCATATCTACAGCCGTTAAAATTTGGGGACAATTGTTAGGGCACGGATTTTCAGTATCCTCAGCAAAGATTATATTCAGAACGAATCCAGGATGCGGTATCCTCCAAGGTAACTTGTATCCTAATTACATTATATAACTAACACGATATTTGCTACTTTCCATGTTTACCAGGTCCAAGACCGTTGCTTGATCTCCTGAGGACTCGCATTTACTGTTATTAGAGCGTGGCAACTAAGGAAACGTTCTATCTAACGTAATTAACGGCTAATTGATTTAGTCTAAAAACTTCCTTAAATATAGGACTTCTTGTTAGTTTTATTTTTGTATAAATAGAGCTCTAAACGGATCAAAACACACACACTCTAGCACTCGAGAACTTACTAGTACTCGCATTCTCTGTAATCACGATCTAGTTTGAGCTCCACAATTGTAATCACCTTTATTATTAATAAACTGGTGGTGATAGTTTTCACCGCCTGGGATTTTTTGCTTGTTATCCCAAGGATAACGGGTTTTTTCTTCGCAACAAATCCTCGTGTTCAAGCACTTTTACGTTCATTTCATACAAGCACCAAGTCCCGATTACTAATTTGGTTACGAAATCATTGTTGTTAATTTTTGACCAAAACAATGGGCTAGGCGGAATCTGAGTCTCGGGATTTGTCTGTTATCATAAAATTTATAATAATGAAGAAAAAATATGCTCTAATAAGAAATTTCATTATGATTCGAAAAGTTTAAATCTTACCATTTGGAATGTATGATTAGCTATCGATCGAGAGCCTCCTCTGCTTATATTAACTTGTTTTCCTCTATTGGCCTCCATTTGATCACTATATTTCTACAAAATTCATGAATACTTAGAAAATAATTCATGAATATGAATTCTGATTAGTAAAAAAAATAGCATACCCGAGTTTTTTCTAGCTCCCAATAGTCGCACATATGATTCCAAGATTCTTCCTGACAATGAGATTTCATTTTCAATCTAGCTAATTGTGGATTGGTCTTTCCTCCATTATTCTTCCAATGACGACTCAAAACACCTCGGGCACGCTTCCAATGGGCTTGTAATCGAGCATCCACATACCCCATAAAAGTCTCATTTGTCCGCAACAACTTGAATTCACCCTATATTAAACATATTGTAAATGATAGAAATGAAAATGCAACATCATAATAGCAACTCAATATCTAAAATATAAAAATATGTACAACTTACTCCTAATTTCTCAATCATAAGAGCTTTCGCATCCTCCGGTATTGAATTCTAGTTGTGATAGTTCATTGGACAAAAATTGCGAATAATGATTCCACACTCAGTCGCAAAGGGTGTTGCTGGGTTCCAAACAAAGGCTTTTATACCCTTAGCCATTGTCAAAGGGATTTTAGAATCCTCAGGCATATTCTGTAAATTCCTTGTAACACTAAGGTTTAAACTTGGTCCACGCCTGTTTGGTGGCTCAACAGATTGTTTGTTATCAACAAGTTGTTCTGCATGTAATGAATAAAAGATAGAAAGATAATTAATGAAGTGGAGAGTAGGAATGCAACCAAAATACCCAATTAACCCCATCCCATTATGCCATAACGCGAACCTAACTAAACGAATAAACATTTAGGCCGGCATTCGATGTTAATATAATATTTTTGAAACCAAATTAACCCAAGACCCAACAAACTAACTGAAAGAACACCCTTACTTAATAACCAAACTAGTAGCATAAAATATATATAGCGAACCAGTAGCATAAATCAAACCACTTTCATATTAAGTTTTATACTACCTTCACTTATTAAATTCAAATTTTTAACAAATTAGGTTTATAAAACAAATAACTTTCATAATAACTGAAATTTTACCGATAGCTATGGTGTTGGACGAATTACGCTTCCGTCTGTGGTTCGGGCGCGACCTTACAGCATATGCGCTTCCCTCAACCACCGAATGATTTTTACCTCAAGAATCATCTTCAGACCTCGTTCTTGTAAGGATCATTATCACTAACATAAACGTCAAAATCAACAGTGTATTACAAGAAAATTGATAGCCAATGAACAATATATATATATATATCAGATGCTAATACATAGAAAAATTGTTCAATTGGTACCTTAATCTGCAAAATACGGATCAATTGAATGCCAAAACTTTTTTGCACAAAGAGGGGAGTCACAGCAAAGGGTTAATTGTGGCGGGACGAGGTTTGGTTTGTATCAATGGGAGGGAATGTGAATATTGACCTCTGGAATTGAGTGTCGGCAGATGACATAAAAATTAGGTTAAGATGTTGTTTCCCAATTCAAAAGATATTGTGTATTTTCTTTTTTGAATGGATTTCATATAAGTAATATATTTTTCTCTAAACTAATCTAATAAACCCATTTAATAAATCATGTGTTTTTTACTTACTAAATCATGTTTACGATTTAGTAAAGCTATCGTCCATACCAACCGCATTCGTGCCAGTTAGATGTCGTAACACGGGATGCAGACCAAATAGTAGATATAGCAAGGAAGTTTAATATATGTAGCCAGGTGTCTTACCCGACTAATGTTTTTCTTTAAAGTATTAAAAATTGACGCCAAATCAGCCCGGATTAACGACTCGAGCCGAGCCCGAGCTCGACTAGGCTCGAGCTCGCCTCGTTTAACTTACGCAGAGCTTGAGCGCGAGCTTGGCTCGTTTCGAGCTCTATTTTCAAAGCTCGAGCTCCGCTCGTGAGTAGTCGACGCGTTTAATATTTATCACATTTTTTTTATGAGTATAATTATTTTTATATATTTTTTTCTATTAAAATTTTATGTATAAAAAATATATATTATTTAATTATTTTATTTATTTTTTCTTAACATTGCCTCCCAATTCTATCTATTGCCAGACTCCTACAAGAGGCAGTAGTGGGGAATTTTTCGCATATATGTTAATTAATTATTATTAAATATCTATTGTAAAAACTTATATAAATGGGCTCGTTTAAGCTCGGGAGCCGGCTCGAGCTCGATAATAGAAAAAAATATATAAAAATAATTATAGTCATATAAAAAATAATTCATATATAGTAAACGAGTCGAGCTCGAGTCGTGCTCAAGCTTGAGAATCTACTCACGAGCCGAGCTCGAGCTCTAGGTAAGTTAAACGAGCCAAGCTCGAGCCTAGTTGAGCTCGAGCTCGGGTCGGCTCGCTTGCACCCCTAGTTGATCCTTATTTACCACTTATACTATGTCATACATTTCTTAATGCATCATGTGTCATCTATGTTGTTACGAGTTATACCAAGTCATACATATCTGAATGGGTCATATATGTTAGGATTCTTTAAAATTTATAACAGGTAGACTTTAAAGGTGGTATTATGTACAAATTGAATACAAATAAACTAAATAGACAATTGTAATTTAGAGATATAGATTGTAATTAGTCATATATTAGATCGCCATAACTTATCTAAAATTTTGACTAGTGTTTTTAAACCAGGACTGGACTGGACAGTCAGACCGGTTCAACCCAAAACAAGCTTAGAAACCGGTCCAATTTACAGTTTTTAACCAGCCTTCGATTGAACCAGGTGATTTTGTGTCAAAGAATATTGAACCTGTTTACTATAATTAATTAAATTATTTACACTTATAATTATTTTTTATGTAAGTTTTAAGCTTATAGTTTCAATATAAAAGGTAGTATATATTTAATTTGTTAAATAAATTTTATGTTTTTAGTTGATTCGTTTAGGCTTATGAGCCGGCTCGAGCTTTGGCTTTATATTTACTAAACTAACTAAATTCAAAAGAACGAAGAGTGCCTTATGTAAATTACATCTACTCGGTGCTCTTGTAAGGTCTTTTAGTGCTTTCAGTTGCAGGTTTGCAGCAGCTTCTCCTGTTTCAAACACATTACCCACACACGTGAAACAAAATATTAGATTGACCAAGTGTAACATTGACTTGTAAAAGAAAACATATACCTAACGCCATACCTAAAATACTTATGGTTGCAAGCACTGTCCTTTTGGATATCACCACCACTTTACCCATAAATGCTTGTGATTATGGTCCTGATAACTGAATGAATAAACAAACACATCAAAATCAGTTATCTGTTCAAGTCTCAAGCTCTTTAATATTTGAAACAGAAATCCTCTCTAATTAAGATGACAAAGTATGGTACTCTATATGCAATCTAATATGCTCAGATTTATTGTCTAATTGTTTTAGTCTAT
This sequence comes from Bidens hawaiensis, assembly GCF_021521415.1. Taxonomy (NCBI): domain Eukaryota; kingdom Viridiplantae; phylum Streptophyta; class Magnoliopsida; order Asterales; family Asteraceae; genus Bidens; species Bidens hawaiensis. The sequence continues at coordinate 9,124 of NW_027506160.1, read as the reverse complement.
AACAAAACATAGCAACTTTCATCCTACAATATAAAGCAACCAATGATAAACATAACCTTATTCACATTTGGCAACTAATGGCCCTAGTTGACCATCACATATCCTAATGACCATAATAAACATAACCTTATTCACATTTTTAGCGAAATTTATGACCATAACTCATTATGCTTTACCACAATTGACCCTAACACTGCATTCTTGAATTTTTTATTTAAGGGTTTGGAAAAGAAAAGATAAGAAAATTTTTCTTTTTTCATTCTTGAGTTTTTATTTTAAAGGAAAAGAAAGAGAATTGAAAGAAAAGTTGGGTTTTTTTCCTCCAAAAGTTTCCTGCCAAATATGGCCGGATTGTGAAGGAAAGTTTATAACTCGTTTATAACTCATTACAATATTACCAATTTACCCTATTTTAATTCTCTTTTCCATTTGACTATGAGGACATAATTGTAAAGTTATAATTTTTTTTCCTATCTTTTCCTTCCGATTTAACTCAAGAATATAATTAACACTTTCTTTTCTTTTCTTTTATTTTAACTCAAGAATGTCTTTTAAGTATATAATTTCTTTTTCTTTCTTTCCATGTCCAATCTTATCATTTCTTTTCCTTGTCTTTTAAACCCGAGAATGCAGTGTAATTATCCACCATTAACCATAATTGATCATCTAGATCTCAAATTGACCATTAACCAATGTTTTTAGGCTCGCCCTGGACATCGACTCGAACGCCTTACCAGGTCAAAGGTCTGACCGACCCGGGAGGACAGACCGGTGTTTGATTCGGATGGCGTCATAAATAATTTATATATATACACTATATATGCATATATAATTTTTATATATAGAAAAAAATAATATTAAGGAACTTTTATGTCCATTTATAATGTTTATTTTCACTATATAGGATTTCTATTTCAGGAAAAGAGCATAAAGCTATTGTTGGTTGGTTGGTTGTTGTTTGTTAAGGTTTCATCTTGGAAAGCACCAGGGTTTGATTCCTAGCAGTCCAAAACTGGCATGCCTACCGAGTCCTAGTCGAACCGGCTTGTCCGGTCCGGGTTTCAAAACTTTGCAATTAACCCTAAATTTTTTTCTAATTTTATTTTATTTTATTTTATTTTATTTTTTTACATTTTTATTGGTTTTTCAATTAATAATTATAATTTTTCCATATTTTTTTAATAGATTGTGACCAAACTCTAAAAAACATTGTTTTGTTTTTTCACATTTTTCCAACTTACGACCAAATTTTATGACTATTTTGCACATAATTATTTTTAATTTGATTTACTTTAACATTTTTTTTGGTTGGAAACCGTTTTATTTTGATGATGGGTGGGAGATAAAATCCAAATTTAGACTACATGATCTCTTACAAGAATTATGGCTGGTTTTAAATTGTTAATATCTTTCTTCGAAATTATAAGTATCCTTCAGTTTCCGAGACTAAATATTAGTTCTAATTATTTCATATAGAAAAACTCTTTAGAGGCCGAGCGACGGTTGCAAATAAGGTCTTTTGCAAGATTTTTGAGAATGATTTTATTTTCCTAAAAATAGTAGAATTTGCACAAATCTTTTTTCAGACTGAAAATCAGTCCTTTGATCCATATATGACGTTCAAGACTAAATATCAGTCCTTGATTTGATCTATTTTGGGACTATTAAGAACTAATTTCAGTCTTGAATTGTTCCCTTCATTAGACTGAATAATAGTCACCCATATAGTTGCGCCATTTTTCATTTTAAAACGAGCGCATTTGGGACTAAAATTCAGTCGCCATTTGGTTTCCATCCAAAATCTTTTATTTTCAAGACACGTTTGTGACTGAAATTCAGTCTCTAACAAGATGCTTAAGTATTAGTGACTAATTATCAGTCACTTACATGAGTCACATAAAAGTCAGTCCCTAATGCTATTAGTTACTGATAATTCAGTCCCTGATATTATGTATTTGAGACTGATATATCAGTCCCTAATATTCTAGTCTCTAATGCTCTCTTTTTTTGTAGTGCTTGAACGGAAATGATTCACTGACTTTATACTTCTGTTTAAGGTACGGGATGCCTGCATTTCAGGATGGAAAATAAAAAGATGAACATGAGACAACATACGAAAGGGAGTAGCCCGAATTATAATTAGGCTTACCCTTTGACATTACAACCAAGGAGCTCCCGTTGTCGGGCCCTGCTATTGCAGTGATAAAATACTTGTTATCCCACTGTTCCGTAATCCATTCCTTTAAATTTTAAAGCAAACAAACAAAATGCTTATTCATTTAACTTGGAAATGGAATACAAACAATAATCAACCATGCTTTTGGATTACATCGAAACAGAAGGCAAGTGGGCAACAAGCTGCGCCGCTACCCCTTTTTGAATCTCAAAACCCAATCTTTTAAAAACTATATTTGCTGATCTTGGAGTCATAACATTACTATGCATGACCCGTTGAACACGGGTAAGTAGCTCCACAGCTTCAGGCGTGAGGAAACCAAAAGTGTCAAAAGCAAAAGAAATAAATACATGTTGGTTGTCAAGACACGCCTTTTCATGTTTTGCCACCTTACCTGAAGCAACTTTTAATGCGGCTTGACCGACTGCGAAACCACTACTCCCTAAGCCCACCAAAGGAGAAACCCCTGTTAAATCCACACACACGTGTTTCCCTCCTATCCATCCAAACACCAAAATGTCAGCCGGTCGAAGAGATGATCTTCCCTCCGACTGGTCAGTCAGGAAATTCACAAGTGCTTCTTTCTTAATAGAAATTCCAACTCGCCTGAATATATCAAAGAGCACATCCCTAACCAGATCGTGTCGGTACTTGAACCCCGGGAGCTCTTTACAGTGCACCGTGTGCTCCCCATATGAGTCTAAACACGCCTTACGACAAACAGGACATATCTCATCAACCGGAAATAGAGGAATCATAAGGCGATGCATAACTATTGTTCGAATTTTGGTTTTACAATCAAAATAGATTTAAGCCTGGTACCTCTGCATCATTGGGCGGCAAGCATTGTAAACGATTATCTATTGAGATGCAGGCATTGTCATCCGAATCTTCTTCTTCGGCTGTTCATCGTCATCTTCCTCTAGTGAAATTATTCCCCGCTTGTGTCCAATGAGCTAACAGGGTCTGGTTATGACCCAGATATCTCGGGGGGGGGGGCATCTACAAGTGATATATGATTAATATAAGCTAATATATTAGTATTATGGCCTTAGTTCAATAGCAAACAAGTTAAACGAAAACATGCTCGTTTAACTACCCGCTATAGATTTAAACGCGAAAGATAGTTACAAACCATGCATTGTATCATCCGTTAAGCCAAAAAAGACTTACCAAACACTTATTTGAAATGTTTTAAGAGATCCGTGAAAATATTTTCGAATTGTTAGACATTAATCCCTCACATGTAAAGTTTAGGGATTAGTTATGTCAAAATGTCAAACTATATTTTAGTTAGTTTTAATATTTATGTATTGTAGAAGGGTTTAAATTGTATTTAGCATTAAGACATGAACGATCTGTGGTCTATAAATACTTCAAGAAATCAATGAAAATCATAACCCTTTTTTTCTGCAATTCATCAATTGTTTGATTATTATTATTAAGAATCAAAAGAAAAGTTTACAAAAAACTTGGTTCTCTTTAAACAAAGATTAAATCTTTGTATAACAAACTAAATAAACCTTAAACCAAATATACTAATGGATAACCACGATCCAATTTTTGGTTTAGTTTATCAAAATTTGGTTTCTCAAAATAAAGAACAAATCTTTATTTTAATATGCAATAAACCAATATGAAATAGATTCCCACTATCCGATCAGAATAATTATAAAAAAATTATCAAGAAAGAGAGGAAACCTCTTTTAAATCAGAAAAAATTTGACAATAAACCATAAGTAAATAATAGCGAGCACCCCATAGCGGGCACAAAAGATAAGTCTCGCGTCGTGTGTTATAAATGTGGTAAGGTTGGACACTATGCCTATGAATGTCCAAATCGAAAACACAAGAATGGAAAGGCTCTTTTAGTTGAAAGTGAAGATGAAGAGCCTACCCTCTTGATGTTGATATAAATAAGACAAAAGTTGATCATGCGATATGATCAAAATGTAAAAGAAAGTAGTGTGAAGCAAGTATCGTGTGAAGCAAAGTTCGTGAGAAGCAAAGTGAAAAGTCGTAAGAAGAAAATCGTGAGAAACCAAATCATGAGAAGCAAGTTGTGAGAAGCAAAATCTGTGAGAAGCAAGTTGTGAGAAGCAAGTCATGAGAAACAAATTGTGAGAAGCATAGTCGTGAGAAGCAAAGTGAAGTTCGTGAGAAGCAAAGTGATGTTGTGAGAAGAAAATAAAGTCTTGAGAAGCAAGCGAAGTCGTGTGAAGAAAAATCAAAACACAATATCCAAAGAAAGGAAGGAAGCGATTGTTCAAGGTTAAAGAATAATGGCGTGAAAAGACGAAGTTAGAAGATTTGAAGATCAGAAGACTCTATCTTTACATGTTCGTGATTAAGGGGGTGAATGTTAGACATTAATCCCTCACATGTAAAGTTTAGGGATTAGTTATGTCAAAGTGTCAAACTATGTTTTAGTTAGTTTTAATATTTATGTATTGTAGAAGGGTTGAAATTGTAATTAGCATTAAGACATGAACGATCTGTGGTCTGTAAATACTTCAAGAAATCAATGAAAATCATAACCCTTTTTTTTTGCAATTCATCAATTGTTTGATTATTATTAAATTTATCAATCTTCATCTTATATTCTGGGCAACACGAATTTTACAAACTTATACTATGTTTTTATAAATTTATACAAAAATAGCCGAAAACACTCGTTTTCACGCTGTTTGTTGTATCGATATATTTTTCGTGCCAAAAACCGAACCTGAAATAATTTTGGACTCGGGGTTTCACATTTGGGCACGCAAACCAAGGCCATTGGGCCAAAATGAGGCCCAATAAGGCCTATAAAAATCCCGGCCACAATACATGAAAAGCACCCCCCCTTATATTTATTTTAACATATCAACACTTCCATGACATTCTAAAAGATGAACTTGACATATTTTGAACTGCTTCAAAGCTGATCATCTAATTTCCAGCCAAAATCTAGGTAAATTCATAAATTTAATCAACTTTTTTACTTATTTAAACATGTTTAATTACATATAAACATAGTTTGGTACCAAAAATCACTTTTAACCATGCAAAAACCCTAAAAATTGTCCAAAAATATATTTTGATCATACACATGGTTAGAAACCTGGTTTGATAGTGTTTTTGGCCATAAACACAGATTTGGGGGTTTAAACGGCGTTTTTACGGTTCAAAAGTTCGGTTTTATACCCTAGCCAAACCCTAAGTTAATGGGGTTTTCTGTTGATGAAACTTGATTGGTTTGTAATATAGGACCTATATCTATCTTGCAAAGAAGTACAAGAACCCGAAACTTGATTAGAAGGGCGAAAACGAACCAAAACCGCTAAGGTAATACCGAATCACTCGTTTAGCGGCTGTTTAAGTTAAGGTTGTGATGTGTATATTATTAGGTCATGAAATTTTTCAGGGACATCAGGGACCATATCATTGAGTCTCTGTTCAAATTTGGTAATTTTTCAACCATCCGAGAATATTTGACGAATTTATTACTGAATTGGGGCATTAATTTGGGAAAAATAGTTAAAATGCTTCAAAAATTGTGAAATTGTATGGGGAACTCAGGTTTGATATAGTTTGATCAAACATGAAATTTGGGAGCATTTAGAAAAGTCTAAGTAGGTTTTATGCATTCACGTTTATTTGAATTTTCATAGTTGTTTTTGGCTCGGAAATGATATTTGGCAAAATTGTTAGAGTTTGATAATTTTTCAGATTGTTTTGGGACATATTCTGATCACTCAAAAATTTTGGTGGAATTTTTGGTGATCTTTTGGTATAAACGAGCGATTTTTGGGCTAAATATAGCAGATAAAATAAATTTTTATAAATTAATAAATTACTAAATAATTCCAGAAATATTTTTATAAAAATCTAAATATTTTAATTGATAAGTGACTAAATTTTCATAATTTAATGTTAAACGGATTATTAATTATGCTAATTTAAATATTAAACAAATTATATTCTTATAAAAACCGACAAGTTCGTGATTAACGAATCTGTTGGAATATCAGAACACCAAGAGTGATCAAAAATCATATTTTTAGATTAATTAAGTAAAAACGAACCTTTTATGAGAAAACCAGACAATTTGGATAGATTGTGAGCGTCTTTTTCAAATCAAACTGAATAAACGGAAACGAACCCATTAGCGAATCCAGAACCCCAATATGTGATTTTTATTTATAACTTAATCATTTTATCGACCAACACATTTACCTATGCTTACATCCCCATAACTATTTTCTAAACGCATAAACGAACAACTTGGCCCAACTAGGAAAACGGGGAAACTGAGCCAAGTTCGGTTTTAAGTATTAGACATTGAATAACATCACAATCTAAGCACCAAGAAATAACCCCTCACGTGCGAAATTATAGAAGATCCCTTTAAGATCAAACAATTCCATCGAATTGAGTATGATTGTATGTGTGATAGCATCTACTATACCAGGAATATCAATGAATCCGATTATTACAATTGCTCAGGATACCCTTTTTTAGTTTCTAGGGTCTATTTCTTAGTTCAAGATCCCTCTTACTAACTGGAATCAAAGAATTAGTAGATCTGTTCCGCCCAAAATGGCAATGGGCTTGGGTTATGAACTTATAATCTATAATCTGATGATCAAGTCGATTCTATGATTATAAGTTCATTTCATACCGGACCAGACCGGAATAGGGTTATATACATTCTCACAACCTATTGACACTTTCTGGGCGTAGCAGCTATACCCAGATTAGATATACAGCTCAGTTTAGTACAATGATTATAATAATATTAAAATATTAATGTTATTATAATATTCATTATAGGGACCAGTGAACGAGTCAAAACGACTGCAAATTTACACTGTACCGCCGTGCTGATTATCTTCTAAACCGTGAGTTTCATGTCCCCACTTTAAACTGTTTTTACGAACTTTTGAGGTGAAAAACATGTTAATCTATATCTATATACTATGAATTGTTTGATGATGGAAATTATTTAAGTGCTAACACACGAAAGTCTCCATGAACACAGTGATTAAATTCGAGCCGGTGGCTTGTGAATTGTACTATTGGTTTGACAAACCCAAACGGAGCCGGCACGGTTTACCGAGACATAAAACCGTTTGCACATGACCATAATTATACAAATACGCTATGTTGTGTTAGACATAGCTACTCGGGGCATGTTGTGGGCGGAAAAGGGGCCACAGTGGTTGATTGAGCTTGGGAAATGGAGGCACGCAGCACGTACAGTCAAGGCTTCACTGTAGCTTAGCATAATTACATCATAAACATACAAACAAACGTACTTGTGAGCGTATATACATACATGCATACTTGCGTATTTACAAACTTTGATTGTTGTACGCATAACTGATTTCTTGAAACTCGTGAAACTCACCAACTATTTGTAGTTGACCCGTTTTAACATGTTTTTTCAGATACTGGATTGGAATAGAAAGTCATGTGCTACGTGATTGACTTGCGATCAATGCTGGGTGAATTGATGCAAGTGTGCTGATAGAAAGTAAAGCCGCTTAACGGGCTGGATTTAGTTTGTAACATCTAGTTGTAAATGAAGTTAGTCAATGTAAAATATGGTAAAGTAGTTTGTATTGTTCTTTATAAACAATGTGGTTGATATTAGAGGTGTCTGTTACATTTCCGTTTTACACTTCCGCAAATCGCTTAACAGGGTGTGACACTAACATATCAAGGTTTAGCATAATATCAGACAACATATCACATACGTAACATATTCTGAACACATAACATACCCTCTGCGCACTGTTGGTGTTGATCGGTCTACTATCTGGATTCGGACCAATTATCTCATCAAAAAGAGAAACATATTTTGCATAACTAGGTTCCTCATCAAACTTTAGATAGACAACGTGTTCAAAAAATTTCCTGAATGGAGCAGGACAGGAGCTACAAAGCGTCTCCGGGCAATTTTCCATCTTCCTCTTGCACACAAGGAGCGTTTGCTTTTACCCTACGGAATTTAAGCACCGTCTAAGAAAACCAAACCGCTACAAATATATAAAACTGTTTCACATACACAGGTATACACACACACATAAAGATTTTGAACAATTTTGATAAATCTCGACCCATTTTGGACCAATTTTGACCATATTTGAGCCTTTTTTTTCTGATTTTTGGCTGAATTTGACCATTTTTGACCTTTAACCGAGGGGGCAATTAAGGGAAATTCGATCGGTCTATGGCCAATTAATGATTAACCTACCCGCACGTCTAGACACACTTTTTAAAGGACAAGTTATAACTCAAGCGCCTGAGCTCACCTCACGTCTAGACACATTTTTTAAAAAACGTGTATGCATTATAGTTAAAGCATATGTACATGTGCTCTATATTGCCCTTACACTTCTCAGATACTATTGATTCTGAAAAGAACGTCCCATCATATAGAGAGGGATATATAAAGTTGAGAACCAACCTGGAATCCTTGCCATGGCAGATGACCACAAAGAAGAAATACAAGTGTATAAGCAAGCGATTCCAGATCATCCCTTCGGCAGATAACCAAAAATAATGATTTACGATATACCCAAACCAAAGTCAACCAGGAACAGCTTCCTCTCATATGATGTCCCTGAACAACCAAACAATAAATTCTCAGGCTTAACATCGCCATGTACGAACCTGTGTGAAGAAACACTAAGTGAACCCTGGGTAGATTATAGATAATCTGGGGGTTAAGTAATGTTTCCCACGAGGATGAGGTCTAGCAGAGAAGGTTGTTCTTCAGGGGACCTGCAAAACAGACACCGTAAGCTCGTCACTGAGAAGGGGGGGTTCCTCCTTGTGACCACCCTCCGGCGTGAGAATCAGACTAGATTGCTCTGAATATAAGTGTATATAAGAGAATCTAGTCTGATTCTCACGCGGAGGGTGGTCACAAGGAGGAACCCCTTCTCAGTGACGAGTACT